>NC_069509.1:38377179-38677179 GCF_027579735.1 Bombina bombina
TAGTTAGCATAATGGGTACTTACAGAAGCCCTCTCTACATCAATCACAGCCATAATGCTTTGGTGAATGCTTCTGCCACCAGTCGTCTCGCAATCTGCTTGCTTATGAATCAATTGATGCAATCAGGAGCAATCTCAATGGGATCCAATATGGCCACTGTACTTCCTGGAAACTCCGCAATATATGCTGGACTTTGTAGTACAGAGCTCAGTTAGGTAGGAGAATCTCTAGTCAGCTCAGCTCTTAGTGTGCGAGTGTCACGTGACAGCTGGCTCCCGCACACTAAGAGCTGTGCGAACAGGAAGGCTATGGGTTGGCCTGTAGGTGGCGCCGCAGTCATGCAGTTTTAAAGTGGAAAGTGCTTTCCACTTTCAGGTTTCAGCCTAATATCATATGCATGATGATAGTTACACTGCACAGTCTCACAGACACAGACAGCACACAGGAAAATAATATATTTATTAATAAATATAATATAAAATAATATAAATAAATAAAAATAAAATTTTTCATAATTTTTTTTCTCATTTTTTTTTTCTTCTGCTCATTTTTTTCCCCTCCTCTGTCCCCTGGGGGTTCACGTGCAATAGTGCACATATGGGGGAGCCTCCACTGTACACAGACACCAGGGTACGTACCTCTCACCTCCTACTAATACACAGACACCAGGGAATGTACCTTTCACCTCCTCCTAATACACAGACACCAGGGCACGTACCTCTCACCTGCTCCTAATACTAAGATACCAGGAAACAGATGATCTCACAGGTAACCCTCACCTTTACATACTTCTGTCTTCCATGCTTCTTCCCTCACCTCTGCCTTTGTAAGTAACTCTATCTCTCATGGCCACACTCACCTTGCAATTTTTTTCCCAAACTGAAGGAGGTATCAACTGGATGGGAAAGTGAGTTTTAATTATACGTTGTGTTGTCATTTCTTCTGCTAGTTCCAAACCTACAAAATAAAGAAAACAAGGAGTTTTTTTTTTACACATCAGAAATGATTAATGACCTTGCAAAAGATGTGAACGCGCACAAAACTGTTTTAAAGGTATTTAATTGGTAATTGATTTATCAAAAAACACATTATATTTTAAACCAGAGACACAACCCTTGCAAAGCCTTTTTAGTGTTTATCTCCCTTGATGTGACTAATTCAGGGATATCTGTAAATAGGTATGTGCATATTTTCATATTCAGCATCTGTCTAGAAAAGGGCTGTGGTCAGATTTCTTAGAGACAAAGTACAACACACACATTTCAGTGCAAATCCAAATATTTATGCGTTTCAGGTTTCTAATAAATCCGGTGCAGAAAATAGCTGGATTTGCTTCGGTAAACGAAAGCCGTAAACAAAAATCAGCTCATATCTAGTAAATGATCTCCAGCACATATAAAGCAGTCACTGTGCAGCATGTTGCATCAGGGTTCTGAATTTCAGTGCCCTTTAGTCTCTCTGGGGTCAAGGAAAAAAACTCCAATTTTTATATATAAACCACAGGAAAGCAGTCAAAATCTACTAATGCCAAACGTTTGTTCTGAATGCACAAAGGTGCATTATAAGCAAAATGTATTTGCTTATAAAAAGTTGAACTATATCTATAGTAAAATAAACATAAGTCCCTGATATAACAGAGTGGATTTATCACTGTCTTGATGGACAAATTTCACAAGCAGTGAAACTGTCCGCCAAAGATTGCAAATTACAGAGAGCATATATTTTTAATATGTTAAAAATCTTCATTACAAACATTTAATATTGTACTCTAGTTAATAATTTTGATGTATCTGACAGATAAATGTCTTCATTCCTTAAATAAGAAATATAATTTACATATTTGTAGAAAGTTGTTAAATGTATTACGGTAGACTGTGTGGGGCCCATTTATAAATATCGCCCTGTGTCTGAAGAAGATTTGTATGAATAACCTTATTGTACCAAACTGTATCAAATTGTAAAATAATGTGTTTTTCAGTGACTATTGCATAATTTGTCAATTTCCTATGTGAAATTTCTCAATTTCTTAAAAAAAGTTGGCACCCCTATTAAATTAGCCATGCACTTTTTATATAGATATTTTTGATGGCAGAGTTTGTATGTCCCAATCGAACATTAAAAAAAAACACATTATATTTCCTAAATTAAACTCTGCAATCAAATAATATATCAGACGTTCAAAATGTGTAGGTGTGCACTTTTTATGTGTGTATAGCAAGTCTAGGGTAAGCTCTATCTCCTGATCAAAAGTTTGCAAGCAAAAACCTGAAAAACCAAGTGGTTTTAGATAATTCCACTAGGGACACAGAAGTACTGGCAAGCATTCTTAAATGATCTCATCCACCTAGAGACCTTTAGATCAATGGGCCCTTAGTGAATGGTCTCTATAAAGAAGGCAAAGGAGGAGCCTACTTCTTGCCCTGCCCTTTCAGTTCCTACATAATATGGAAGAGCTGGTCCCTATTTGTGCCCCAGTAATTCTTGTTTTCCCATGAACAACTCTGTCTGGCCTCCCTCCAGCTCCTTTGGGATAATGCTAAAGGTTGATCCAGTAAACACCTACAGTGCATTGTCGCGTTGAGGTCTGCTTTCTGTCCCTCATGCAGTATTCTCTCTCAGGAGAAATGTCCCTGTTCTTGGGGAGTCGGGACTGAACTGGCCGCCCAATACATGCCCTGAATCCATCCAACTATAACTATAGCACACCCTCAGCCATTGCTATTGTTGCCATATTGCAACTTATCCGAAGACACTTATGAAAAATACATATGTCAGGAACTGTTTAAAGAAATTGTTTGAATAATAATTACAAGACATACATATTTTTCATAAGTGTCCTCCTTTAAAGTAGCAATATGGCAACCTTAGCCCCAGCTCTCTTGTTGTAACTCCAAAATAGCGGTAGCCGCCCTTCGCCTCCATGTCCTACAAACGAGAAATGTTCTTACGTATGACAATGATCTGTTGGCTCTTTTTAAAACTCACACACAAAGACTTCAGGAACAGAAGGGGCAGACAGTTTTACATTCTGGATCTCTGGTAATTAGAGAATGGATTCTACAGAGCTTCAGGTCCCTAAGTAAAATGACACTGCAGGTTATGTGCTAAACAGGATCAGGTCCCTAAATAAAATGACACTTCAGGTTCTGTGCTAATCAGGATCTGGTCCCTAAGTAAAATTACACTGCAGGTTCTGTGCTCAACAGGATCAGGTCCCTAAGTAAAATGACACTCCAGGTTCTGTGCTAAACAGGATCAGGTCCCTAAGTAAAATGACACTACAGGTTCGGTGCTAGGCTGGATCAGATCCCTAAGTAAAATGACACTGCTGGTTCTGTGCTATGCTGGATCAGATCCCTAAGTAAAATGACACTGCTGTTTCTGTGCTATGCTGGATCAGGTCCCTAAGTAAAATGACACTGCAGGTTCTGTGCTATGCTGGATCAGGTCCCTAAGTAAAATGACACTGCAGGTTCTGTGCTATGCTGGATCAGGTCCCTAACTAAAATTACACTGCAGGTTCTGTGCTAGGCTGGATCAGATCCCTAAGTAAAATGACACTGCTGTTTCTGTGCTATGCTGGATCAGGTCCCTAAGTAAAATGATACTGCAGGTTCTGTGCTATGCTGGATCAGGTCCCTAAGTAAAATGACACTGCAGGTTCTGTGCTATGCTGGATCAGGTCCCTAAGTAAAATGACACTGCAGGTTCTGTGTTATGCTGGATCAGGTCCCTAACTAAAATTACACTGCAGGTTCTGTGCTAGGCTGGATCAGATCCCTAAGTAAAATGACACTGCTGGTTCTGTGCTAAACAGGATCAGGTCCCTAAGTAAAATGACACTGCAGGTTCTGTGCTATGCTGGATCAGATCCCTAAGTAAAATGACACTGCTGGTTCTGTGCTATGCTGGATCAGGTCCCTAAGTAAAATGACACTGCAGGTTCTGTGCTATGCTGGATCAGGTCCCTAAGTAAAATGACACTGCAGGTTCTGTGCTATGCTGGATCAGGTCCCTAAGTAAAATGACAAGTTCTGTGCTATGCTGGATCAGATCACTAAGTAAAATTACACTGCAGGTTCTGTGCTTTGCTGGATCAGATCCCTAAGTAAAATGACACTGCAGGTTCTGTGCTATGCTGGATCAGGTGCCTAAGTAAAATGACACTGCCGGTTCTGTGCTATGCTGGATCAGGTCCCTAAGTAAAATGACACTGCCGGTTCTGTGCTATGCTGGATCAGGTCCCTAAGTAAAATGACACTGCAGGTTCTGTGCTAAGCAGGATCAGATCCCTAAGTAAAATGACACTGCAGGTTCTGTGCTATGCTGGATCAGGTCCCTAAGTAAAATGACACTACAGGTTCTGTGCTATGCTAGATCAGATCCCTAAGTAAATTGACACTGCTGGTTCTGTGCTATGCAGGATCAGATCCCTAAGTAAAATGACACTGCAGGTTCTGTGCTATGCTGGATCAGGTCCCTAAGTAAAATGACACTGCTGGTTCTGTGCTATGCTGGATCAGGTCAGTAAGTAAAATGACACTGCTGGTTCTGTGCTATCTGGATCAGGTCCCTAAGTAAAATGACACTGCAGGTTCTGTGCTATGCTGGATCAGGTCCCTAAGTAAAATGACACTGCAGGTTCTGTGCTATGCTGGATCAGGTCCCTAAGTAAAATGACACTGCAGGTTCTGTGCTATGCTGGATCAGGTCCCTAAGTAAAATGACACTGCAGGTTCTGTGCTATGCTGGATCAGGTCCCTAAGTAAAATGGCACTGCAGGTTCTATGCTAGGCTGGATCAGATCCCTAAGTAAAATGACACTGCTGGTTCTGTGCTATGCTGGATCAGATCCCTAAGTAAAATGACACTGCAGGTTCTGTGCTATGCTGGATCAGATCCCTAAGTAAAATGACACTGCAGGTTCTGTGCTAGATCAGATCCCTAAGTAAAATGACACTGCTGGTTCTGTGCTAGGCTGGATCAGGTCCCTAAGTAAAATAACACTGCTGGTTCTGTGCTAGGCTAGATCAGGTCCCTAAGTAAAATGACACTGCAGGTTCTGTGCTATGCTGGATCAGATCCCTAAGTAAAATGACACTGCAGGTTCTGTGCTATGCTGGATCAGGTCCCTAAGTAAAATGACACTGCAGGTTCTGTGCTATGCTGGATCAGGTCCCTAAGTAAAATGACACTGTAGGTTCTGTGCTATGCTGGATCAGGTCCCTAAGTAAAATGACACTGTAGGTTATGTGCTATGCTGGATCAGGTCCCTAAGTAAAATGACACTGTAGGTTATGTGCTATGCTGGATCAGGTCCCTAAGTAAAATGACACTGTAGGTTCTGTGCTATGCTGGATCAGGTCCCTAAGTAAAATGACACTGTAGGTTCTGTGCTATGCTGGATCAGGTCCCTAAGTAAAATGACACTGTAGGTTCTGTGCTATGCTGGATCAGGTCCCTAAGTAAAATGACACTGCTGGTTCTGTGCTATGCTGGATCAGGTCCCTAAGTAAAATGACACTGCTGGTTCTGTGCTATGCTGGATCAGATCCCTAAGTAAAATGACACTGCAGGTTCTGTGCTAGGCTGGATCAGATCCCTAAGTAAAATGACACTGCAGGTTCTGTGCTATGCTGGATCAGGTCCCTAAGTAAAATGGCACTGCAGGTTCTGTGCTAGGCTGGATCAGATCCCTAAGTAAAATGACACTGCTGGTTCTGTGCTATGCTGGATCAGATCCCTAAGTAAAATGACACTGCAGGTTCTGTGCTATGCTGGATCAGATCCCTAAGTAAAATGACACTGCAGGTTCTGTGCTAGGCTGGATCAGATCCCTAAGTAAAATGACACTGCAGGTTATGTGCTAGGCTGGATCAGATCCCTAAGTAAAATGACACTGCAGGTTCTGTGCTAGGCTGGATCAGATCCCTAAGTAAAATGACACTGCTGGTTCTGTGCTAGGCTGGATCAGGTCCCTAAGTAAAATGACACTGCTGGTTCTGTGCTAGGCTGGATCAGGTCCCTAAGTAAAATGACACTGCAGGTTCTGTGCTAGGCTGGATCAGATCCCTAAGTAAAATGACACTGCAGGTTCTGTGCTAGGCTGGATCAGATCCCTAAGTAAAATGACACTGCAGGTTCTGTGCTATGCTGGATCAGATCCCTAAGTAAAATGACACTGCAGGTTCTGTGCTAGGCTGGATCAGATCCCTAAGTAAAATGACACTGCAGGTTCTGTGCTAGGCTGGATCAGATCCCTAAGTAAAATGACACTGCAGGTTCTGTGCTATGCTGGATCAGGTCCCTAAGTAAAATGACACTGCAGGTTCTGTGCTATGCTGGATCAGGTCCCTAAGTAAAATGACACTGTAGGTTCTGTGCTATGCTGGATCAGGTCCCTAAGTAAAATGACACTGCAGGTTCTGTGCTATGCTGGATCAGGTCCCTAAGTAAAATGACACTGCTGGTTCTCTGCTATGCTGGATCAGGTCCCTAAGTAAAATGACTCTGTAGGTTCTGTGCTATGCTGGATCAGGTCCCTAAGTAAAATGACACTGTAGGTTCTGTGCTATGCTGGATCAGGTCCCTAAGTAAAATGACACTGTAGGTTCTGTGCTATGCTGGATCAGGTCCCTAAGTAAAATGACACTGTAGGTTCTGTGCTATGCTGGATCAGGTCCCTAAGTAAAATGACACTGCAGGTTCTGTGCTATGCTGGATCAGGTCCCTAAGTAAAATGACACTGCTGGTTCTGTGCTATGCTGGATCAGGTCCCTAAGTAAAATTACACTGCAGGTTCTGTGCTATGCTGGATCAGGTCCCTAAGTAAAATAACACTGCTGGTTCTGTGCTATGCTGGATCAGGTCCCTAAGTAAAATGACACTGCTGGTTCTGTGCTATGCTGGATCAGATCCCTAAGTAAAATGACCCTGCTGGTTCTGTTCTATGCTGGATCAGGTCCCTAAGTAAAATGACACTGCAGGTTCTGTGCTATGCTGGATCAGGTCCCTAAGTAAAATGACCCTGCTTGTTCTGTGCTATGCTGGATCAGGTCCCTAAGTAAAATGACACTGTAGGTTCTGTGCTAGGCTGGATCAGATCCCTAAGTAAAATGACACTGCTGGTTCTGTGTTATGCTGGATCAGGTCCCTAAGTAAAATGGCAATGCAGGTTCTGTGCTATGCTGGATCAGGTCCCTAAGTAAAATGACACTGTAGGTTCTGTGCTAGGCTGGATCAGATCCCTAAGTAAAATGACACTGCTGGTTCTGTGTTATGCTGGATCAGGTCCCTAAGTAAAATGGCACTGCAGGTTCTGTGCTATGCTGGATCAGATCCCTAAGTAAAATGACACTGCTGGTTCTGTGCTATGCTGGATCAGGTCCCTAGGTAAAATGACACTGCAGGTTCTGTGCTATGCTGGATCAGGTCCCTAGGTAAAATGACACTGCAGGTTCTGTGCTATGCTGGATCAGGTCCCTAAGTAAAATGACACTGCAGTACTGTTCTAGGCTGGATTGCTGCTATCATTTTAAACACCCATTAAAGGGACATGAACCCAAAAAAATGTATTTCATGATTAAGGTAGAACATACAATTTCCAGTTTACTTTTATTATTAAATGTGTTTCATTCTCTTGGTGTCTTTTGCTGAAGGAACAGCAATGCACTACTTGTTTTTAACTGAACACATGGGTGAGCCAATGGCAATCGGTATATATGTATGCAGCCACCATTCAGCAGCTCCTGAGATTTCCTAGATAAACCTTCCAGCAAAGGATGAGAAGAGAAGGAAGCAAATGAAATAATATAAGTACATTGGAAAGTTGTTTAAAATGCTATGCTCTGTCTAAACCATGAAGTCTAATTATGACTTTACTGTCCCTTTAATGTTATATTGTCTGGGCGTGTCGATCCCTGAGTCAGCAGCTTTCTCTGTAATGTGTCCCCTTTATCCGCTTGTGCTACACATGGAACAGGAGGAGGAGGAGGAAGGGCAGGCAGAGTTCACTTCTGAGAGAAGAAACAACATCACTGAGGAAGGATCTGTCCCCCCAGTTTCTCTTCCTCCAGGCTGCAGATCACTGCGCTTTTTTATTTTTCAGCCTAGGAGAACAGAGGAACGTCTGGGCTGTGCAAAATGGGTTTTATAGCCGTGTGAAGGGCTCAAAACCCAGTTCCTAAGAAGCCAGAGGGACCCGGGCGTGTGGGTCTCTTGAGCCCAGTAATATATTTTATGATTCAATTCTTTTAGTTGGGGAAGTTTTTTTTTTTTTTATATTGGTGGTAAATGCTAATGGGGTTTTCTCTGTTTGCTTTGGGGTTAGCTGCCAGCTTACTATGCAAGGGTAATGTGTACCCAAGCTGATAGATATATACAGATATATAGATAGATACAGTAGACTCTCAGTTATCCGGAACTCAAGCAACCGGCACTCTCAAGCAACCGGAAAAAAAGGAAGCATTTTAGAACATAAATGTGCTCTATAACAAGCAAACAGTCCGGATCTTGTATATAGACCAATAGACAGGCACAGTAATTGATGTCTGAGGACTCTTTTCTGCTTCACTAACCCTTGTATGTATTTAAAAATTAATAATTTATAGTAAAATCTGGGTTATAAAACTAGTTAGGCCTATTTTTAATAGTAACTCTCAAGCAACCAGAAATACACTTATCCAGAATCTACCAATCCCCATGGGTGCCGGTTAATTGAGAGTTTACTGTAGATAGATAGATGGATAAATACAGATATATAGAGACATAGATAGATAGATAAAGATATATAGATATATATAGATAGATAGACAGACAGATACAGATATAAAGATATATACATATAGATAGATAGATAGATAGATAGATAGACAGACATATACAGATATATAGATAGATACATATAGATAGCTAGTTAGATAGACAGACAGATACAGATATATAGATAGATACATATAGATAGATAGATAGATAGATAGACAGACAGGCAGATACAGATATATAGATAGCATATAGATAGATAGATAGATAGATAGATAGATAGATAGATAGATAGACAGACAGATACAGATATATAGATATATAGATATATAGATACAGATAGATAGATAGTTAGATAGATAGACAGGCAGATACAGATATATAGATAGATACATATAGATAGATAGATAGATAGATACAGATATATAGATAGATACATATAGATAGCTAGTTAGATAGACAGATAGATACAGATATATAGATAGATACATATAGATAGATAGTTAGTTAGACAGACAGATACAGATATACAGTGGGGCAAAAAAGTATTTGGTCAGCCACCAATTGTGCAAGTTCTCCCACTTAAGAAGATGAGAGAGGCCTGTAACTTTCATCATATGTATACCTCAACTATGAGAGACAAAATGTGGAAACAAATCCAGACAATCACATTGTCTGATTTGGAAAGAATTTATTTGCATATTATGGGGGAAAATAAGTATTTGGTCAATATCAAAAGTTCATCTCAATACTTTGTTATATATCCTTTGTTGGCAATGACAGAGGTCAAACGTTTTCTGTAAGTCTTCACAAGGTTGTCACACACTGTTGCTGGTATGTTGGCCCATTCCTGCATGCAGAGCTCCTCTAGAGCAGTGATGTTTTGGGGCTGTCGCTGGGCAACACGGACTTTCAACTCCCTCCAAAGGTTTTCTATGGGGTTGAGATCTGGAGACTGGCTAGGCCACTCCAGGACCTTGAAATGCTTCTTACGAAGCCACTCCTTCGTTGCCCGGGCGGTGTGTTTGGGATCATTGTCATGCTGAAAGACCCAGCCACGTTTCATCTTCAATGCCTTCGCTGATGGAAGGAGGTTTGCACTCAAAATCTCATGATACATGGCCCCATTCATTCTTTCATGTACACGGATCAGTCGTCCTGTTCCCTTTGCAGAGAAACAGCCCCAAAGCATGATGTTGCCACCCCCATGCTTCACAGTAGGTATGGTGTTCTCTCTCCTCCAAACACGACAAGTTGTGTTTCTACCAAACAGTCCTACTTTGGTGTCATCTGATCATATGACATTCTCCCAATCCGCTTCTGGATCATCCAAATGCTCTCTAGCATACTTCAGACGGGCCTGGACATGTAGTGGCTTAAGCAGGGGGACACGTCTGGCACTGCAGGATCTGAGTCCCTGGCAGCGTAGTGTGTTACTGATGGTAGTCTTTGTTATGTTGGTCCCAGCTCTCTGCAGGTCATGTACTAGGTCCCCCCGTGTGGTTCTGGGATGTTTGCTCACTGTTCTTGTTATCATTTTGACCCCATGGGGTAAGATCTTGCGTGGAGCCCCAGATCGAGGGAGATTATCAGTGGTCTTGTATATCTTCTATTTTCTAATTATTGCTCCCACAGTTTATTTTTTCACACTAAGCTGCTTGCCTATTGCAGATTCAGTCTTCCCAGCCTGGTGCAGGTCTACAATTTTGTTTCTGGTGTCCTTTCGACAGCTCTTTGGTCTTCACCATAGTGGAGTTTGGAGTGTGACTGTTTGAGGTTGTGGACAGGTGTCTTTTATACTGATAACAAGTTCAAACAGGTGCCATTAATACAGGTAATGAGTGGAGGACAGAGGAGCCTCTAAAAGAAGAAGATACAGGTCTGTGAGAGCCAGAAATCTTGCTTGTTTGTAGGTGACCAAATACTTATTTTCCACCATAATTTGCAAATAAATTCTTTCCAAATCAGACAATGCGATTGTCTGGATTTGTTTCCACATTTTGTCTCTCATAGTTGAGGTATACCTATGATGAAAATTACAGGCCTCTCTCATCTTCTTAAGTGGGAGAACTTGCACAATTGGTGGCTGACTAAATACTTTTTTGCCCCACTGTATAGATAGATACATATAGATAGATAGTTAGTTAGATAGCCAGACAGATAGATAGATAGACAGATACAGATATATAGATAGATACATATAGATAACTAGTTAGATAGATAGATAGACAGACAGACAGACAGACAGGCAGATACAGATATATAGATAGATACATATAGATAAATAGTTAGATAGATAGACAGACAGATACAGATATATAGATAGATACATATAGATAGATAGTTAGATAGACAGACAGTTAGATAGATAGATAGATAGATAGATAGATAGATAGATACAGAACAACTTTCTAATTTACTTCTATTATCTAATTTGCTTTGTTCTCTTGGTATCAGGAGCTGGGTACTAGCTGCTGATTGGTGGTTGCCTGTTGCCATTGATTTACTGGTGTCTTCAGCTAGCTCCCAGTAGTGCATTGCTGCTCCTTTAATAAAATATACCAAGTAAATGAAGCAAAATGGAATAAGAATGTTGTCTAAAATTGTATGTTCTGTCTTAAAGGGACCATCTACTCCAGAATTTTTATTCTTTAAAAAGATAGATAATCCCTTTATTACCAATTCCCCTGTTTTGCATAACCAACACAGTTATATAAATACACTTCTTACCTCTGTAATTACCTTGTATCTAAGCCTCTGCAGACTGAAACCTTATCTCAGTTCTTTTGACAGACTTACATTTTAGCAAATCAGCGCTGACTCCTAGGTAACTCCACGGGCGTGAGCACAATGTTATCTATATGTCACGCATGAACTAGCGATGTCTAGCTGTGAAAACTGTCCAAATGCACTGAGAAAGAGGCGGCCTTCAAGGTCTTAGAAATTAGCATATGAGCCTACCTAGGTTTAGCTTTTAATTAAGAATACCAAGAGAACAAAGCAAATGTGATGAGAAAAGTAAATGGTAAAGTTGTATAAAATCACATGCCCTATCTGAATCATTAAAGTTTAATTTTGACTAGACTGTCCCTTTAATCATTAAAGAAAAATATTAGGCTTGATGCCCCTTTAAGATTTTTTTGTAGATCAGAATCTTTGTGTTGGGCGCAGAGCTGACTTCTAACATGACAAAAGGTTTGTTGGTTACGCAGCGCATGAAGTACGATTACATAACCTACTATTACACGAGCCACTGAGCAACAAGCAGACGATTCGCCTGAGCACCTCGCCACAATACAATTGTCTGCTGCTACATTCATCTAACTCAGAATTCCACTCTAGATCCCAGGAACCAGACAACATTAGGAATGCAGTCTGGTTTAATAACCACCAAAATAATGTTTATTTAAAGGGATATTAAAGGGACATAACACCCATATGCTAAATCACTTGAAACTGATGCAGTATAACTGTAAAAAGCTGACAGGAAAATATCACCTGAGCATCTCTATGTAAAAAAGGAAGATATTTTACCTCACAATCTCCTCAGCTCACCAGAGTAAGTTCTGTGTAAAAAGTTATACTCAGCTGCTCCCAGCTGCAGGTAAAAAAAAATAAAAAAATGAAGAAATGAACAGCAGCCAATCAGCATCAGTAGTGCTGAGGTCATGAACTCTTTTACTGTGATCTCATGAGATTTCACTTAACTCTCATGAGATTTCATAGTAAGCTGAATAGGAAATAATATGAGAGTGCACAAGGCTCATCCCCTAAGCTGTCCTAGGACAGACATACAGATATGCTGCTTATTAATCCTTTACAATGGGAGGTGGCTACTGAGAAACTTTTGAGGTAAAATATCTTCCTTTTTTATATAGAGTTGTTCAGGAGATATTTTCTAGTCAGCTTTTTACAGCTATACTGCATCACTTTCAAGTGTTTAAACATTTGGGTATTATGGCCCTTTAAAGTATTTTTATGTATTCATAGGTTTTAAATAATTTAACAAATTTACGTTACGTTTTTGTAAATTTGTAAAAGTTCAGGGAAGAACCACTTCAAAAGCCTGGTGGGAATCCTGTTGCTGGGGCCAGTTAAAGACACATGTAAATGAGCTTGTGCTCTGATCTAAGCAATCACAGTGTAGCATGTTGTTGAGTAATACAGATTCCCCCATAATTAAGTATGACTGAGAAAATTCAGCTTCTCTCTGTGTGTGTGTGTGTGTGTGGAGGGGGGGTGGCTTAACAAACACACGGCTAGATTATGAGTTTTGCGTTATAGTTAAAAAGCAGCGTTATCAGGTTATAACGCTGCTTTTTCACTACCGCTGGTATTACGAGTCTTGCAGGTTCAGGGGCACCGCACACTTTTTTGGCCTTACCGCAAATCAACTTACACAAATTGCGTATAGTCTATTTTCAATGGGAGGCCAAAAAGTGAGCGGTACAGCCTTTATTTATAAAAGTGTAAAAACAAATGCTCTAGTGTGTCAGAGCAGTCTATTATTGCACTATTGCTTGCATATAACTATGTGTTTAACTCTGGTCAAGCACATAGTTAAATTCCACACCAGAGCAGCAATGCACAACGGAAGAGCTAACTGAACACATATTATGAGCCAATGACAAGAGGCATATGTGTGTAGCCACCAATCGCCAGCTGCGCCTGATCCTACCTAGTTCTGCTTTTCAACAAAGGATACCAAGAGAATTAAGTATATTTGATAAAAGAAGTACATTAAAAATTGTGTTAAAATTCCACACTCACACTTATAAAAGCTTAAAGGGACACTGAACCCATTTTTTTTCTTTCATGATTCAGATAGAGCATGCAATTTTAAGCAACTTTCTAATTTACTCCTATTATCAATTTTTTTCGTTCTCTTGCTATCTTTATTTGAAAAAGAAGGCATCTAAGCTCTTTTTTTTGGTTCAGGATAGAACTTTTTTATTGGTGGATGAATTTATCCTCCAATTAGCAAGAACAACCCAAGTTGTTCACCAAAAATGGGCCGGCATCTAAACTTACATTCTTGCATTTCAAATAAAGATACCAAGAAAATGAAGAAAATTTGATAATAGGAGTAAATTAGAAAGTTGCTTAAAATTGCTACTCTATCTGAATCACGAAAGAAAAAAATTGGGTTCAGTGTCCCTTTAAAGGGACATTGAGCTGCCGAGTACAACTACAATAGAATGGTTACTACTCACTATGCTATTGATTTTCCTCCTGTGCCAGCTGTCTTCAAAGTTGTTCTCTAATTTTAACCCTTACAAGTATTAGTTAGTGCAGCTCTGCATCTCCACACTGGGTGCTGCCATCTTGGAGCTTATATTTGTTGTGTAACTTTTAAACTGTGCAAAAAACCTGCACAAATGTAACACTAACTGCTCTGTATTATGTGAGATAAACTGAAGTGACAGGTACAGCTGTCAGAAAGCAGATCTGTGAAAGAGCTCTGCTCCTGTCACATGATGCAACAATACGGGAGCTACAAGATGGCGGGGCCCAGTATAAAATGCAGAGCTTTACTAACTGGATTCTGTAATGAGGTAAAATAAGAGGCTTTAGAGACCGGTGCAGGTACAGGAGGAAATGTAATTGTACAGTGAGTAGTAACCTGCTATTTTAGTTGTACCCAGCTGTTTAATGTCCCTTTAAATTTGATTTGTATGCAGGGCCGCACTGAGACCAAACAGGGCCCCGGGTAAAAATTAGGGAAGGGCCCCCACTGTCTCATACAGACCCAAATTTATGCAAATGAACATGGTAGCCTCTCTGCCCTGTCCCCATCAGGCCCCCCAACCTCCAGGGCAAGGACCCCCAATGTCAAGGACCAGAGGCAGGGCCCCCAACATCCAGGGCCATACCCCACACTCCATGACCCTAACAGTGATAGAGCCCCGACAGTACCCCCCACACACTTTAGAGACCCCGAGCAACAAACCCCACATCCAGGCACTAACCCACACTTAACTGCTTAGTTACTGATAGGGCAGCAGTAAGCCCCAGCTTAAGCAGCACACCAGGAGCCATGGTGATGCAATTTGTGGGCCCCTGGCCCGCCCCCCTACATGCTGGGCCCTTGGTCCAGGTCCTATTAGCCCGGCTGATTAGTCCGCCCCTGCTTGTATGTCCCTTTAATTCATAATTTAGGGCTAAATTACAAGTGGTGCGCTATTTAGAGCTGCCGCTTGAGTGTTAACACCACTAGAAGTAAGCTTTTGAGTGTGCTGATTAGCGCGTGTATTACAAGTTGAAAGCTATTTTTTTGTACATGAGTGAAATCCAACGTGCACTAACTTGAGGAGTTTGGATACCGTGCTAACTTCTTCTCCACATAGACTTTAATGAAGATAGAACACTTATCCATCGTGCACTAACCCAACCGCGTTTAACCAAGTGCACTAAACCTGACAAGAAGAAAATGTTCTATTTATTTTTACATATATATTTCTATATGTATCTGATGATTTTTTTGTAAAATATATACAGTATATACATAAATATATGAATATACATGGGTATAGGTCAGTGGCATATTTAGGTTTTGTGCTGAGAGGGTGTGACGGAACATTGCGAGACTTCCGGTGGGGGAGGAGACATGCAACTTACCTGCATGCCGGTGCTGTGAGAGGACGCCGCTCCATCAGCTCCCCGCTCTCTGCCACTTACCTTGGAAGCCTTCCGAGGGATCGAGTGTGGTGCTCAGCTGGGCTTCGTCCCGCACGAGAGATTGAAGTCTCAAGACCAGTTTTGGATTGCAGCTGTTCGTCAGCTGCTCTGTTTTTCCTCTGTGTTCCTGTGGGTTAAAAGAAAAAGAATACCTCCTCAAGTCTATATGGCAAAGGGCAATTCGTGGTGTGAAGAAGAAAAACCACAAAGACAGTAAGACCCTGACAGATGTAAAACCCTGTCTGGCGGGCTCGCTATCTCACCTGGCATTGGCAAGTATCTTGGAGATAGTTAACTGCAATAGAGACCGGGAGTCAGATCCGGACCTTCTGCCTTCTATTCAGATGCTCCCTGGTGAGCAGTGAAATTAACCCGGCTCCTCTCCGGATATACAAACTCGCTGTGGAGGTACATCGCTGAAGAGACTTCCCGGTCGCACTGAGCCCAGTACCCAGAGGGAGCTGCACGCTTCATGCTCGGATGCCGGTGATGGTGCCGTTCTATGCTACATCCGCTGACGCTCCCTGGTGAGCGGTGGAAGCGAGGCTAAATCGACCCTACCTACTAGGAAGCCTGGAGACTTCGGCAAGGTAGTAGAAACAGACGCCCATCAGGCGTGTGGAGAGTGGGACCTGCTCTTAAGGTACTTTTTTTCTCATTTAAAGCCGTGTGCAGGAAAAATCAGCAGTGGCAGTTCTGAGCGTCAGGTGGCTCTAACATCTTTGACTCTATAGCCGCAAGAAGGGGCTAAAGTACAGCAAAGAGAGACTCAGCTCATTATCGGAAGGTTGTTTTGAGAGAAAGTTGTCTTAAGCACTGCCGTTTTGCCCCATAATATCGTCTCTCAGAGCTACAGTGCTGTTAAGAAGGCAGCGACAGTTTCTCCTCCATACAGGATTAATATATTATCTCTTTGTTTTGTATGGTAATACTGTGACCAGCTGACGATTTGCAACAAGATTCCCTCTCTTGCCTTGTTCTGACTGGGTACTAGCTACTCTAAAAAATAATCTGTAGCAAATTTTGTCTGCCTATTCTAAAGTTAGATTTATTGGTAACAAATCACACGGCTAGCAAGGAGAATCTGTAAAAGCGAGGGAGGTCAAAGAAGATACATTTGGAGTTATAAATCCTAGCAAATGTCTTCTTTGTTTTTTTTTATTTTATTTTATGTAAAAAATTGGTGTTTTTGTATCAGCCAAAACAGTTAAATACACAGCATTGTATATCCGTATCATTGCATGAAGGAATGTTACTCTCACTAATTTAGTATAACTTGACTGTCAATTGTGTTATCTTCGGCTGTATCCCCCCCCAGTTTGTTCTTATTCTGATTTGCTAGGCCTCTAGATTAAAAATACACTACAGGGTTGTGTACATTGCTATAGAGCTAGAAGTAAATAGTCCCTTTGTTGTGTTATTCATAGTGCTGACTTAGATATGTGCATATGGAAAGGGTGACATAATATAAAAACTGTTTTGAATTATTGTCCATATAATACCCGACTAGCAAAAGGTTTAGTGGCAACAAATTAGGCTATAGGGGGAATTACTTTATTATTTTTTTTATTACTCATTTTTTCTCAGTACTGAACACCTCTTTTTGGGGTTATCTATCTCATGTGTTATAGATCTGACTAATAAGAACAGATCAGCCCTTCTCTAGTTGAAGTGCATAAATTGAATTATTCTAGGGTGTGATTGCTTCTCACGTTACAAGTGGTAATCGGTTAATTTTTTATTTTTATTTATCTTCATTCTCTGGCGGGGCTTTTTTGTTTTCTTAACAAGCATATATTTGAGAGCACGGACACAAATATCGTAAGGTTGGATATTCCTCTATTTTTTCTGGTTTAATTCACCTGATCTTAAGGTTCACACTTGAGCACTTCACTACGTCTCACTTCCCTTAGTTATCCCTTTTTTTTTTTTTTTTTTTTTTTTCCTTCTTCACTCTTACGTCAGGAAGACGTATCGTAATCGAATCTATACACTCTTATTCACTAGGTGGGGTTGTGTTGGTTAGTTTTTTTACTGCACTTTTTGTTTGTAGTGTTTTCTCTCCCGCACTTGTGGTTCACTGGTAATTCTATTTTCTAATATATGGATAAATTTTTATCACAGGGGAAATCCTCTTCTCCCAGAATGCCGAGTAAAATCAAAGATAAAAAAGCCAAGGCTCTTGAATCTAGTACTGACAGTATATTAGATCCAGTGTCCGCTCCTGTGGATACTCAGGCCTTGATCACTCAACTTTCTGACTTATTCTCACCTCAATTTGATCTGATTAAAAAAGAGTTGGGCGTAATTTCCTCTGAGATCTCCACATTATCGGCAGAAGTAAGACAATTCTCCAGTAGAATGTCAGAAGCAGAGAGCAGAATCTCTGATCTGGAGGATCAGGTCAACACCCAAGATAGCATAATCACTCAGCAGGGCTCTAAAATTTGTTGCAGTTCACTTCCACGATATTACCTCAGAGACTGGGAGTTCCACAGGCTAGGTTACCCATCCCGATTGAAAGAGCCCATAGAATTGGTCCTAAAAAAACTACTGAGACAGTTCAAGGAAGGAGTAGAATGGCTATCTGCAAGGTACTGAATTTTCAGGATAAAATAGAAATAATGAGATTGTTTAAAATATTGAAGGATCCCCTTATTTTTGGTAATAGTAAAGTCTTATTATTTCAGGATTTTTCAATTGAAACCTCGCAGAGAAGGCGGACGATGGCTCCCCTTTGTACCCAAATTATTAATAAAGGTATTCAGGCGCGAATGATCTATCCTGCCAAAATAATTGTTGAGTACAGAGGATCTCGTCTGACCTTCTCGGAGGTTGGGGAAATAAAAGATTTCCTTAAGGACAAATGAGATTGATAGCAGTCACCCGTTGTATGGTTAAAATTTTGTGCAGGGTACAGCTCTTTATTTTGTTATCTTTAGTACTTTTTGTTAGATTCTGGAGGTATTTTTTGAAATGGAATTCTGACATTGTTAAAATTGATATATGGAATATTATAAGTAAAAAACTTTACCGTATACCATATAAAGGCAAGGAACCCTTGCGGTTTTTTAGTTTAATTTATTTGTTTTCAATATCCTTTTTAGTTCCTTTTTTTTTTTTTTTTTTTTTTTCTCTCTCTTTCTCCCCTCCCCTTCTCCTCCTCCACACAGATCCTGTGTAATAAATAGCCTATAGTAACCATGGTCTTAAAGTTAACCTCTTGGAATGTGGGAGGAATTTCCTCCCCCCTTAAACGTAAACTAATTATAAAAATTCTAGCAAAGAAGAGTCCAGATATTGCCTTCCTCCAGGAAACCCATTTGAATGAACAGGAAGCTAAGAAGCTTAGGATTAAATGGGTTGGAGAGGTGATAACTTCCGCGGCTAAGGGAAGAAAATGTGGGGTTGCTATTCTAATCAATAAGACCCTTGATTATAAGGTTATGCAGGCCGAGATAGACCCAGAAGCCAGATTTATCATTTTACACATATACATAAATAATATAAAATTTATCTTCTGTAACTTATATGGCCCTAAAAAATTTAATTTAGAATTTTGGGACAAAATTAAAATCAAATTACTCCCATATGCTAATGAAAATCTAATAATTGCTGGGGACTTTAATATGACCCTTTATCCAGAACTGGATAGGCTTTCCTCTAGAAACCTAGCAGAGAATAAGAGAAGTTCAAAATATTTTCAGAAATTTTGTCAGAAGCTTCAGGTACATGATGTGTGGCGTGGGTTGAACCCGGATGTACAAAATTATACTTGCGAATCAAAAGCGCACAGAACGTTTTCACGTATAGACTTGTTTCTGATCTCAGTCCCGTTATTAAGGGGCAAATCGGAAGCTGAAATCGGAGAGATCCTGATCTCTGATCATGCCATAATTTCGGTTACGCTGAGACCTCAGGATAGACCTAGTCGGAAGACTAATAGATTCTTTTATCCCAAGTTTCTATCCAATAACCCTAGATTTTTGTCTTGGCTAAAAGAAAAATGGAATGAATATGCCAGGCTCAATTCGACATACCTTCATAAAATTCAAACCTTTTGGGAAACCGGCAAAGCTGTATTACGGGGGGAAATAAAGGGATTTCTTTATACTAGGAATAAGAAAATCTGTGCCAGAGATGTCCAATTGACCAATCAGGTAAGAAATGCCTTCAGGCATTATTGTTGTGTCCGTTCCAGGGCTAACTGGAATACGTATGTTAGTGCTAAGACAGAAAGGGATGTCGTGTTATTACGTAAACATCAGGAAGAAGAGCTAAAAACTAATTTACGGTTCAAGGGCATCTATGGTAGTTCAGTTAAAAGCCTTGCGAGATGGGTCAAAGCTAAGAAAAACAAAAATTTTATCCCGGTAATACGGTATTTAGATAGATCTACTTCTGATACGGAAGAAATCGCAGGAATCTTTTTTGATTTTTATAAACGATTATATGCGGAAGGCGACTTTAATCAAGATAATGAAATAAAATTCTGGTCCATGACTTCGGTACCCAAAATTCAAGTAGAAGATCTGGAAATGTTAAATGCTCCTATTTCAGCCGAGGAAATCAGTAGTGCGATTTCACGGGCTAAAATGAATAAGGCAGCTGGTCCGGACGGACTTCCTATAGAATTTTATAAAAGTCTATCTGATCTGTTTATTCCTATTTTAGAAAAGCTTTATAACAGCTATTATATATCAGGGAACTTACCGTCTACTATATTTTCGGCTGCCAATATTTCCTTAATTCTAAAAAAAGGCAAAAATCCAGAGGATCCGGCCTCATATAGGCCTATTTCAGTGCTTAACGCTGATTATAAAATTCTTGCATCCATTCTATCACATAGGTTGGTTATAGCTATGGAGAAACTAATACATATGGACCAGGTGGGCTTTATGCCATCCCGGTGCTCGTCGAAGCATATAAGGAAACTAACAACTTTAGTCGATTTTATTTGGAATTCAGATCAGTGTAGGGATAGGATGGATCTAAAAAACATAGCGGTTCTCACTTTAGATGCAGTCAAGGCCTTCGACTGCATCTCGTGGAAACATATGTTCTCATCTCTCCATGAATTTGGCTTTTCCGGTAATTTTCTCAATTTTATTCAGAGGATATATCAAAAGCCGATCTCATATTTGCTAGTCAATGGTATGATCTCTTCTGAGATTGTTTTGCAGAGAGGAACAAGACAGGGTTGTCCGCTTTCGCCCCTGCTCTTCAATATTGTTTTGGAACCCCTGGCTATTAAACTTCGTGAAGTTCTCCCTGGGATTCCTTTAGGAGGCCAGAAGTTGAAATTACTTCTTTATGCGGATGATATCTTACTCTTTCTGTATAAGCCGAAAGATTCTATTCCGAAGGTGATCAATGCAATAAATCAATTTAGTACATATGCAGGATACAAGATCAATATGGAGAAGAGTGAACTGATGTGGCTGGGGGTGCAGTGTATCAAACAACCTGATACTATTTTTCATAAGGTAGATGCTATTCGTTATCTTGGCCTAGAGATAAATAGGAACCCGAAACTATGGTATCAGGCCAATTTTGGCTGGCTTTTCCAGAAAATCCAAGAGGATCTTAAGAATTGGGCAGCATTTCCTCTATCTCTGACAGCTTCAGTTACACTGATCAAAACAATAATCTTCCCGAAAATTCTTTACTATCTGCAAAATTTACCACTTCTGATCCTAAACAAGGATTTGAAGAAATTGGCTTCCGGATTTTCAAAATTTTTATGGAAATCTAAAAAGCCTCGTCTTTCTCTTAACAGGCTTGCACAAAAATATACGAATGCAGGATTGGCGCTGCCCAACATCAGACTATATAATTATGCCACATTGGGAAAGATTGCCTTTGATTGGATCTCCAGGGCTGAGTTGGTTACTACTAATGATATTGAATCTTATTTTGTTGCACCCTGGTCTCTGAAAGCCCTTATTCACTGTGCTCCGCAGACTCTCCCGTTAGAGGTTTCTTCCTTGATCTCTTTTAGGAATGTAATTACAGCCTGGTTTAGGCTATGTAAGTTGCTTGGAATTGACTCATCCTTCTCCGAATTTTTACCCATTAGGGGGAATCCTCAGTTCCCGCCTGGCGTGGACCAGAAATGTTTCCTCGAGTGGCAGGCGAAAGGGTTAGAATATGTACACCAATTAGTTGATGTCGATTTACAGATGCTTCCTTGGGAAACAATTAGACAACAGTTCTCTCTTTCTAGGCTGCATCGGTTTGCGTACTTCCAGGCTCGACATTTTGTAAATGCTCAGAAATGGCAGGCAGACCGAAGAAGTGAGTGGTCTGAGATCATGACTTGTATCAGAAAATTTATTCTTGGGGATGCATCAATCTCGCTAATTTATGACATCATGCTGACTAAACAAGGGATGCTGGAGGAAGATAAATTGGTCAATTTTTGGCTTCCACATATCAGCTCTATAGATTTTGAGAAGTTAAGTAGTAGTCTTGTAAGAGTGGCGAAACTCCCGTTGCCTACTAGCTGGAAAGAATCCCATTTAAAATTACTAAATAATGTTTATTTCTCTCCGGCCTCTATGGCCAAATATTTCCCTAACAAAAATTTCCAATGTGAACACTGCGCGTACATCCGGGCGGATCTGTACCACATGTTATGGACTTGTCCCAAGATATCTCAATTATGGATGAAGATTCAGTTCTGGTATAATAGGGTCTTCTCAGGTGCTATTTTCTTCTCATTTGAAGATATAGTCTTGCTCCTCCCGGAAAGAAAAGGAGGAGAAAGGAGGCGTATTCTGAACACAATTATACTAACAGTGAGGTTCAATATTTTTAAAAAATGGATAATGAAGAGTCCTCCTAGTCTTACACAAGTCTTGAGGGACATCCAAGCCCAGATTGTCTTTGAATCCTTTCATTTACTGTTTGCATCTGAGAGAAAAATTAAAGAGTTTCTGGTGGGCTGGGCCCCGGTTATTAAGACATATCCTAGTGACGTTCAGAGACAGATACTGAGACCCTTCTTGGCTTCAATAAGCTTTGCAGAACTGGTTTTAGATGGGGTATTTCCAGATTCCTGGATTAGAAATAGGGTGGTGGTAGAATAATTCTATTCGAGACTCGACACTTATGGTGCGGGGTAGTTCGCCTGGATTTTTGGCGGAGGAGTGGGGGACTAGATCTCTCCCCCTCTTCGCTGATCATTTTTTTTTTTTTTCTTCTCTTTTCCCCTTTTTCTATCTGTTTATTTTGTTTTGCTTTTTTCTTTTATATATAGGTTGAAAAATTAGCCATTCTTTTTTTATACTCCATATCGGAGTTGGGTTCAGGAACATTATTAATTTCATAGGATTGCTAATGATCTTCTAGTGTGGCTGTATTACTGAATCATACTGATCCTGTGAGAACCTGCTGGTCCTGCGAGACCTTGTCGGTCCTGCGAGACCGTGCTTATGTAGAACATATGTTAATTTATCGTGTTTCTGTATTGTTATTTTTTCAATGGCTAAGATCAATAAAGATATTTAAAAAAAAAAATAAAAAAAATAAAAAAATTTAGGTTTTGTGCTGCCCTAAGCATTTAAAATTCTGTAGCCTGCAGGGTCGTTATCATGTTGGAATACTGCCCTGCGGCCCAGTCTCCGAAGGGAGGGGATCATGCTCTGCTTCAGTATGTTACAGTATATGTTGGCATTCGTGGTTCCCTTAATGAACTGTAGCCCCCTAGTGCCGGCAGCACTCATGCAGGCCCAGACCATGACACTCCCACCACCGTGCTTGACTGTAGGCAAGACACACTTGCCTTTGTACTCCTCACCTGGTTGCTGCCCCACACGCTTGACACCTTCTGAACTAAATAAGTTTATCTTGGTCTCATCGGACCACAGGACATGGTTCTAGTAATCCATGTCCTTAGTCTGCTTGTCTTCAGCAAACTGTTTGTGGGCTTTCTTGTGCATCATCTTTAGAAGAGGCTTCCTTCTGGGACGACAGCCATGCAGACCAATTTGATGCAGTGTGCGACGTATGGTCTGAGCACTGACAGGCTATATATACACACACACAGTATATATATATATATATATATATATATAAATATATATATATATGTGGTACAATAAAGACAAGTCAGTAAAAGCAGACTATGGCAGGAATTACATGGCCATGGCATGCTCCCTAGAAAGATTACAATCTGACTATGTAGAATAAAGATTCCACATCTCCATGTTATGGAAAGACACCCCAGGTTCATATTAAACGTAACCCACTTGTTAACATATATTGCCAGTATAACAGCTTTTCCATCTAACTGACATCTCAATACCTATATAAATTACATTACCCAAACCCACGTGCACACATTAGAATACTATTAAGAATTCTAGGCTGGGAATATTTTTTTCTCTGGAGCCTCACATTACTCACAAGAATGCCCTATTACCATATTATTGCTTACATACCCAAGGTCCTCAAGTTACTTGCTATACCGCAATATATTAGTACAGTAGTACACAAATGGTCATTACAGGTCCTAGAAACGCACGTTATTGGCTTCTCATGTTTATTTGTTCATAGTGACCCTAGACCCCATGTCATGCATAGGTTACAAATAAGCAAAACTATACATTAAAAAAAAACAAAAAAAAAAACTGTATGGGCTATATATATATATATATATACAGCTCTGCGGAATCTGTTGGCGCTTTATAAATAAATAATAATAATAATAATAAAATATAAATGTATCATCTACAAAACATGTATGCAAAGAAAATCCAGTGTATAATATCCCTTTAAAGGGATAGAAAGGTCAAAAATGAAACAGAAGCATTTTTGTAATATACTTCCATTAGTTTTTACTGTTTCTATCAGCATACGCCTGTCCTGGGAGGGCCATGTACTATTATTCAAACACAATGCTTTCTCAGAGATCTGACAGTAGTGTGTATTGCTTTTGAAGACATCATTTGTTTCATACAAGCCACTACTGACTCTCTGAAACAGGATATGTGCATATGCTGCAGAAAAACAACGATAACTTTTATTAGAAGCATTTTTGCTTATGGAAGTATACTGCAAAAATGCTTCTATTTCACATTGAAATTTACCTGTGTGCACATTTCATTTTTGCCCTTTCTATTGCTTTACTGGAGGATCAAATGCTGAGTGTAATATCCGTTATAACAGAATTTCTAGTAAGACTATAAGCGCCTATACATTACCGGATATATCGGATCTCCACTGGTTTATCCAATTACCTGACTTCATGGGTTTCATTGGCACCAGATCTATAAAGGGCACTTTGATAAAGCAAGGGGCACGCATGCTTTTATCCACATCGGCCTCCAGCAAGATCAGATCCACAATCTCCTGCATCCACGTGGTCCCTGCAAATAAAGTCAGATTATTCTGTTTCATAGTGCTCAAAAAACACAAAATAATTAAAAGATTTATGTTACCAACAAGGAAAATGTTAGAATTTATTTTGTGCAGAATCGTCAGTTTACCTAAAAGGGACAGCCTACTCCAGAATCTTTATTGTTTAAAAAATAGATAATCCCTTTATTTACCATTCCCCAGTTTTGCATAACCAACACAGTTGTATTAATATACTTTTTACCTCTGCGATTGCCTTGTATCTAATCCTCTGCTAGACAGACTCGCGCTGTCTAGCTGTAAAAAAAAAACGGTCAAAATGCACTGAGATAAGAGGCGGCCTTCAAGCACTTAGAAATTAGCATATGAGCCTACCTAGGTTTAGCAATCATAGAAGAATACCAAGAGAACAAATCAAATGTGATGATAAAAGTAAATTGGAAACTTGTTTAAAATTACATGCCCTATATGAATCATGAAAGTTGAATTTTGACTAGACTGTCCCTTCAATTATTCAAGGATACAGCAAAGTTCGTAATGGTTTGTGAGTGACTGTCAAGCATTTGCACAATACTGTATAAACGTCACATGTATCTGTCTGTATTCATTAGACCAGTAACAAAATGTACCAACTACATGGTGCACAAAAGTGGTCACCAGTAGTTTTCAAGCTATGCTACATGCATGGCAGCAAATAAGAGCTGCACATCCTTGCTAAGATGCACATTAATAAATTCCATGTGATGTGACTGCATTTGTCCTGCTCTCAGATGCTGTCCCATGACCTGACATGCAGGGAGAGATAGGAAACTACATTCCCACTATTACAAAACATGTCTTAGGGTCTGATTCTATAAAACTCTCTGGGCTGGTGAGATTTTTTAAGAATAATAAAATGTCCTTCTATTTCGCTGGAATTCTATAAAGTCACTTTTTTAACATGGAAAGGGGGTGTCTTTCAATGGCTCAGTTCCCTGCCCAAATTGACTTCTATATAGTAATAGGATAAAGTCTTTGTTTGCCAGATATTGCTGCAATATATGGCAGCCAACGGGTTAACTTATCTAGTAATGGATAGAACATGTTTAGTTTTATGTGGCAGACAAAAAGAAATCATATTACGACAGGGGGTTACTTAAGGCCCGTTGTAGCTTGTCTATGGCCCTCAAGGCCCGTTGTAGCTTGTGTATGGCCCTCAAGGCCTGTTGTAGCTTGTCTATGGCCCTCAAGGCCTGCTGTAGCTTGTCTATGGCCCTCAAGGCCTGTTGTAGCTTGTGTATGGCCCTCAAGGCCCGTTGTAGCTTGTGTATGGCCCTCAAGGCCCGTTGTAGCTTGTGTATGGCCCTCAAGGCCTGTTGTACCCTGTGTATGGCCCTCAAGGCCTGCTTTAGCTTGTCTATGGCCCTCAAGGCCTGTTATAGCTTGTGTATGGCCCTCAAGGCCTGTTGTAGCTTGTGTATGGCCCTCAAGGCCTGTTGTAGCTTGTGTATGGCCCTCAAGGCCTGCTTTAGCTTGTCTATGGCCCTCAAGGCCTGTTATAGCTTGTCTATGGCCCTCAAGGCCTGTTGTAGCTTGTGTATGGCCCTCAAGGCCTGTTGTAGCCTGTGTATGGCCCTCAAGGCCTGCTTTAGCTTGTCTATGGCCCTCAAGGCCTGTTATAGCTTGTCTATGGCCCTCAAGGCCTGCTGTAGCTTGTCTATGGCCCTCAAGGCCTGTTGTAGCTTGTGTATGGCCCTCAAGGCCTGCTGTAGCTTGTCTATGGCCCTCAAGGTCTGCTGTAGCTTGTGTATGGCCCTCAAGTCCTGTGTAGCAGGTCTATGGCCCTCAAGGCCCGTTGTAACTTGTGTATCGCCCTCAAGTCCTGTTGTAGCCTGTGTATGGCCCCCAAGGCCCGTTGTAACTCGTGTATCGCCCTCAAGGCCTGTTGTAGCTTGTGTATGGCCCTCAAGGCCCATTGTAGCTTGTGTATGGCCCTCAAGGCCCATTGTAGCTTGTGTATGGCCCTCAAGGCCTGTTGTAGCTTGTGTATGGCCCTCAAGGCCCATTGCAGCTTGAGTATGGCCCTCAAGGCCCATTGCAGCTTGTGTATGGCCCTCAAGGCCCATTGTAGCTTGTGTATGGCCCTCAAGGGTATGGCCCTCAAGGCCTGTTGTAGCTTGTGTATGGCTTTTCTTCTGGGTAATTATTTATTATGATGATAATTGATATTATTATTATCTGTTATGAATACACAGCCAACATTTTACACAGGTACGTTACATTAATGAGGGTACAATTCATATTGTCTTTCGCTAAATTAACATACCAACCAAATTTGGATATTTTCTGCATACATTGACATTTTGTTTACAATAATTGTTTGTTTTTGTCAACACACCCCAACAACTTGCTTTACTTGGAGGAGCTAATCTAGAATTGTTATTGGAGTAGACGTGGTTTGCTACTGTAACGAAGCTAGAAAAATTTGCATTGTTTTACATTATAGTATGTTATCACCTCTACTAAGGCCAATTAGGCACATATATGTAAAATTTGTAAGCTCTATTTAAATGAGGAGCATTTAATTTTGACTTTCATGTCCCAGTCATGTATGATGCCAGATTCCAGAATAAAATGCATAATAATGCTTGTACTCACCTGCTTTGGGATATGTTGCTATCAAAATATCATCTTCTCGTGCCTGGAATTTCTGGATTGCATCCCAAGAGTCACAAGTCGACTGAGGAAGTATGATCCCCTCAATTTCACCCATAGGGAATTCCATTCCCTCCATTTTTTTAACAAGTTCCTCTAACTCTGCAGGGTCCATTCTGCAGATAAAACAAATATATGTATGAGAATCTGACACTCCTAAAATATGGCACAGGTCAAATTACATTCACTGTGTTATATAATACAATGTACTTTTACTCTGTACTGTTACTCTGTTACTCTGTACTGTTACTCTGTTACTCTGTACTGTTACTCTGTTACTCTGTACTAGTCTTGTGAGATCCCATCAGCCTTTCCTGCTTCACCAGTTCCTGTTCTATGCAGCCAGTTCTAAAGTTCACTAATATCTCTAATTTTAAAGGAATAGTAAATACTAGATATAATGGTGAATTGAGAGCAAAGAAAATCCAGAGAAATATAGGTGGGTGTGTTTAAAAAAAATATATTTTTGTTGCTTAAATATTGGAGATTTAAGTGTAAAGATTTACGCCTAGATTTAGAGTTTGGCGTTAGCCATCAAAAGCAGCGTTAAGGGGTCCTAACGCTGCTTTTTAACGCCCGCTGGTATTTAGAGTCAGGCAGAAAAGGGTCTACCGCTCACTTTCATTCCGCGACTCAAGGCTACCGCAGATCCCCTTACGTCAATTGCGTATCCTATCTTTTCAATGGGATTTGCCTAATGCTGGTATTACGAGTTTTGGAAGAAGTGAGCGGTAGAGCCTCTACCGACAAGACTCCTACCGTCAAAAAAAGTCAGTAGTTAAGAGCTTTATGGGCTAACGCGGGAACATAAAGCTCTTAACTACAGTGCTACAAAGTACACTAACACCCATAAACTACCTATGAACCCCTAAACCGAGGCCCCCCCACATCGCAAACCCTATAATACATTTTTTTAACCCCTAATCTGCCGACCGGACACCGCCGCAACCTACATTATACCTATGAACCCCTAATATGCTGCCCCTAACATCGCCGACACCTATATTATATTTATTACCCCTAACCTGCCCCCCCAACGTCGCCTCCACCTACCTACACTTATTAACCCCTAATCTGCCACTGCTGTTCCGATCAGCCAATAGAATGCGAGGTCAATCCGATTGGCTGATTGGATCAGCCAATCGGATTGAACTTCAATCTGATTGGCTGATTGAATCAGCCAATCAGATTTTTCCTACCTCAATTCCGATTGGCTGGTAGAATCCTATCAGCCAATCGGAATTCGAGGGACGCCATCTTGATTGACGTCCCTTAAAGGAACCGTCATTCATCGTTAGTCCGTCGGTTGAAGAGGATGGCTCCGCGTTGGCTGGATGGAAGATGGCTCCGTTCCGGATGGATGAAGATAGAAGACGCCGCTTGGATGAAGACTTCAATCGGATGGAAGACCTCTTCTGCCCCGCTTGGATGAAGACTTCTACCGGATGGAGGACCTCTTCTGCCCCGCTTGGATGAAGACTTCTACCGGATGGAGGACCTCTTCTTGCTCCGCTTGGATGAAGAATTAGGCTCGGCTGAGTGAAGACGACTCAGGGTAGGGAGATCTTTAGGGGGTTAGTGTTAGGTTTATTTAAGGGGGGTTTGGGTGGGTTAGAGTAGGGGTATGTGGGTGGTGGGTTTTAATGTTGGGGGGGTTGTATTTTTTTTACAGGTAAAAGAGCTGATTACTTTGGGGCAATGCCCCGCAAAAAGCCCTTTTAAGGGCTGGTAAAAGAGCTGATCACTTTGTAATTTAGAAGGGTAGGGTATTTTATTATTTTGGGGGGCTTTTTTATTTTATTAGGGGGCTTAGATTAGGTGTAATTAGTTTAAACTTCTTGTAATTTTTTTTATTTTCTGTAATTTAGTGTTGTTGTTTTTTTTGTATTATAGATTAGTTTATTTAATTGTATTTTAGCTTAGCTAATTGTAGGTAATTTTTTAAATTAATTTATTGATAGTGTAGTGTTACGTGTATTTGTAACTTAGGTTAGGATTTATTTTACAGGTAATTTTTTAATTATTTAACTAGGTAGCTATTAAATAGTTAATAACTATTTAATAGCTATTGTACCTAGTTAAAATAAATACAAAGTTTCCTGTAAAATAAATATAAACCCTAAAATAGCTACAATGTATTTATTAATTATATTGTAGCTATATTAGGGTTTATTTTATAGGTAAGTATTTAGTTTTAAATAGGATTAATTTATTTAATTATAGTAAATTTATTTAGTTAAATTTAAATTATATTAGGGTTAGACTTAGGTTTAGGGGTTAATAACTTTATTATAGTAGCAGCGACGTTGGGGGCGGGAGATTAGGGGTTAATAATTTAGGTAGGTGGCGGTGATGTTAGGGAGGGCAGATTAGGGGTTAATAAAATGTATTATAGTGTTTGCGAGGTGGGAGTATGGCGGTTTAGGGGTTAATACATTTTATTATAGTGGCGGCGAGGTCCGGTCTGCAGATTAGGGGTTAATAAGTGTAGGTAGGTGTCGGCGACGTTGGGGGGGCAGATTAGGGATTAATAAATAAAATGTAGGTGTCGGCGATGTTAGGGACAGCAGATTAGGGGTTCATAGCTATAATGTAGGTTGCGGCGTTGTCCGGAGCGGCAGATTAGGGGTTAATAACATTATGCAGGTGTCAGCGATAGCGGGGAAGGCAGATTAGGGGTTAATAAGTGTAAGGTTAGGGGTGTTTAGACTCAGGGTTCATGTTAGGGTGTTAGGTGTAGACTTAGAGAGTGTTTCCCCATAGGAAACAATGGGGCTGCGTTAGGAGCTGAACGCTGCTTTTTTGCAGGTGTTAGGTTTTTTTTCGGCCAGCTCAGCCCCATTGTTTCCTATGGGGATATCGTGCACAAGCACATTTTTCAAGCTTACCTCTACCGTAAGCAACGCTGGTATTGAGGGTTGAAGTGGCGCTAAATTATGCTCAACGCTCCCTTTTCTGAGCCAGCGTTGGGTTAAGGGTGCACTGGAAAAAAAAGCAGCTTTAGCACCGCGGGTCTTTACCGACAAAACTCTAAATCTAGGCGTTAGTTTCTATAAAGTATTGGGCATGCCCCATGTTAAAACCTAGGTTTTTTCCTTATCTATCTCTTCTGCTGAGGACAATTACAGGGATATATTAAACAGACAATACAAGAGAGTGTGCACATAATTAAACATTTTATATTACAGTCCCAAAGTGTTTAAAGTGATAGTAAACCTTAACTAATCAAATGCCATATATTTAATCTTTGCCATTAAAGAAGTATATGTGTACTTTTTTTGTTTTTAATCTATCTGTGAAAGGGTTAAATCTGTGCCTATAGTAATGTTTCTATTGCAATGTTATGCCGGCCCATTTGGATCAACTCTTTTTTTAATGACAATTCCAGTGAACATCCAATCAACGTGTGTGTCATATGACAATCTTGAAGTCCAGCCCCTTTAAAGCCCTTAGAAAGCCTATGTAGAGAGGGGGTGTGACTGCTCTATACATCACAGCCCAGCCGAAAGAGGAAATGAAGGGGGCAGAGGTACAGACAATACCAATTGGGATTATAAATATTTTATTATAAAATATTTATACTCTCTTTTTAAAAAAACTAATGATGTGGTTTTACTTGTATACTGATATATTTTTAATTGCAACATTCTTATAGTCTGAAATTTACCATCACTTTAATGACCCTTTAATAAATCAGCTACATAAAAGAACATAGCACCTGGTGACGCTGGAGAGAATTATCCCCACTACCCATCTCGTGTACAATGTATCAGGTACCCTCCACCTCCACAGAATGTGACAGTGACATTGTAACTATCATGCAGTATGACACATGACTCATTTTCTATAAAATGTATCCAGATGAACATTTACTTTCTGCCATAATAAAGTGTAACATTTGTCATTAATAAACTCACATAAAAAAGCCACCAAGCATTTCATTTCCCACTTATAAAGTGCACATGAGCATTTGTTCCAGCAGAGAAGAGGTTAATACTGCGTGTGCGACGAGCTATGTGTGTTGTATGAAAGTCTGTGGTGTGTGTGTGTTATATGACAGTGTATGTGGTGTGTGTGTGTGTCTGTTGTATTAGAGTATATGTGTTGTATGAAAGTCTGTGGTGTGTGTGTGTATGACAGTGTATGTGGTGTGTGTCTGTTGTATGAGAGTATATGTGTTGTATGAAATTCTGTGGTGTGTGTGTATGACAGTGTATGTGGTAGGGTTGCCACCTCAGCCATGTTTTCCTGGACACTTATGAGTTACACATACTGCAGGGTGTGCAGGGAGGAACATGTATTGTGTTTCTGGACAGCACTATTCATGTTCCTCCCTGCACACCCTGCAGCATGTGTAACTTATAAGTGTTCTGTATTTTAAGGGACAGGTGGCAACCCTATGTGGTGTGTGTGTCTGTTGTATGAGAGTATGTGTATTGTATGAAAGTCTGTGGTGTGTGTGTATGACAGTGTATGTGGTGTGTGTGTGTGTGTGTGTCTGTTGTATAAGAGTATGTGTGTTGTATGAAAGTCTGTGGTGTGTGTGTGTGTTATATGACAGTGTATGTGGTGTGTGTCTGTTGTATGAGAGAGTATATGTGTTGTATGAAAGTATGTGGTGTGTGTGTGTATGACAGTGTATGTGGTGTGTGTGTGTCTGTTGTATAAGAGTATATGTGTTGTATGAAAGTATGTGGTGTGTGTGTGTGTATTTACCTGGCAATGTCTGTCAGTTCTCTGAGTCTCCTCTGTCACCTTCTTGCTGTGTTATATCTGTGAATACAGAACTCTCAGGACTTGGTGTAATGTATTCTACTACTGTAGTCTCTTGTTTCTGTTTTATTCTCTGCTAGTTCTTTACCAATCCTCCCTCTGCTCTCCCTTTTTTCTAACAACACTTCCTCCTCCCTATATCCAATCTTCTCTTTTTTATCAGTCTCTCTTCTTCCCCCCACTCTCTCTATCTCACCCCTTCCACTCCCCACCTTTTCCCATTCACATCTCTCACATTCTTTACCTTTTGTTCTCTTTTCTTTACTTCACAACTCTTAAGTTTTCTAATATCCTCATTTCTCTCCCTTCCTATGCCCCTCCTTTCAGAGGTGCCGCCTCTTTTCCATGGTTCCCACACAATAAAATGAAAACCTTTTTTACTCTTCCCCTCTGTGCGAGTCCTAAGTTCACACAGGCATTAACACATATATATAAGTTAAAAGTCATTGAACAAAGTTCACTAAACTTTTTCCAGCTTCACAACTTCATATGTAAAGTCATTTTACTGAGAATTTATTGCTAACAATGCATAGTTGCCAACAGTCCCTGATTTCCAGGGACAGTCCCTGGATTTTGTTGTATGTCCCTGGATTTTTTGTGTCCCTGGAAATGTCCCTGAAAATCTCCTTTGCACATTTGTTGTTTGCATATATATATACACACACACACACACACATATACAGATAGATAGATGATAAATAGATATAGTGTATTATTTAAATATAATTCATTCCTAATGGAATATTGTTATTATTATTGAATGGGTTCACATATTATTTGTCTTTCTAATTTTGATGCTGTGTTGTAAAAATAACCATATGCCCAGAATGTGTTCCAGAGACTGGGTAGGTGTAAGAGCTTGGTGCTGTAATCTGTATAATAAACTATGGATAAGTCTAAATTATACTATTACTTTCAAATGGGTGTGTTTTGATTGCAGAACTGAGTGGGCGGAGCAGTTGAACAGTAGGTCGTCAATACTCCAGTAACCCGCTTGCTTGCTCTGCTGCAAAGTGTCTCTGGAATTTTTTTTTAAATGTTGGCAACTATGACAATGTGAGACTAAAAAGCTTTATTTCTTTCTAATGACACGGAGAGTACACAAATCTTTATACCAGGGTTCTTCAAACCACGGGTCTGGACCCATTACTGGGTGACAACATCATGTTTTATTGGGTTGCAACTTGTGTGTGTTTTGTAGGAGGTGTGTGTGTGTCTGTTGTATGAGAGTATGTGTGTTGTATGAAAGTCTGTGGTGTGTGTGTGTTATATGACAGTGTATGTGGTGTGTGTGTCTGTTGTATGAGAGTATGTGTGTTGTATGAAAATCTGTGGTGTGTGTGTTATATGACAGTGTATGGGGTGTGTGTCTGTTGTATGAGAGTATGTGTGTTGTATGAAAGTCTGTGGTGTGTCTGTGTTATATGACAGTGTATGTGGTGTGTGTGTCTGTTGTATGAGAGTATGTGTGTTGTATGAAAGTCTGTGGTGTGCGTGTGTTATATGACAGTGTATGTGGTGTGTGTGTCTGTTGTATGAGAGTATGTGTGTTGTATGAAAATCTGTGGTGTGTGTGTTATATGACAGTGTATGTGGTGTGTGTGTGTGTCTGTTGTATGAGAGTATGTGTGTTGAATGAAAGTATGTGGTGTGTGTGTGTTATATGACAGTGTATGGTGTGTGTGTGTGTGTCTGTTGTATGAGAGTATGTGTGTTGTATGAAAGTCTGTGGTGTGTGTGTGTTATATGACAGTGTATGTGGTGTGTGTGTCTGTTGTATGAGAGTATGTGTGTTGTATGAAAATCTGTGGTGTGTGTGTTATATGACAGTGTATGTGGTGTGTGTGTGTCTGTTGTATGAGAGTATGTGTGTTGAATGAAAGTATGTGGTGTGTGTGTGTTATATGACAGTGTATGGGGTGTGTGTGTGTGTCTGTTGTATGAGAGTATGTGTGTTGTATGAAAGTCTGTGGTGTGTGTGTGTTATATGACAGTGTATGTGGTGTGTGTGTGTCTGTTGTATGAGAGTATGTGTGTTGTATGAAAGTCTGTGGTGTGTGTGTGTTATATGACAGTGTATGTGGTGTGTGTATGTGTCTGTTGTATGAGAGTATGTGTGTTGTATGAAAGTATGGGGTGTGTGTGTTATATGACAGTGTATGTGGTGTATGTGTGTGTCTGTTGTATGAGAGTATGCGTGTTGTATGAAAGTCTGTGGTGTGTGTGTGTTATATGACAGTGTATGTGGTGTGTGTGTGTGTGTGTCTGTTGTATGAGAGTATGTGTGTTGTATGAAAATCTGTGGTGTGTGTTATATGACAGTGTATGTGGTGTGTGTGTGTCTGTTGTATGCGAGTATGTGTGTTGTATGGAAGTCTGTGGTGCGTGTGTGTTATATGACAGTGAATGTGGTGTGTGTGTGTGTCTGTTGTATAAGAGTATGTGTGTTGTATGAAAGTATGTGGTGTGTGTGTGTTATATGACAGTGTATGTGGTGTGTGTGTGTCTGTTGTATGAGAGTATGTGTGTTGTATGAAAGTCTGTGGTGTGTGTGTGTTATATGACAGTGTATGCGGTGTGTGTGTGTTATATGACAGTGTATGTGGTGTGTGTGTCTGTTGTATGAGAGTATGTGGGTTGTATGAAAGTCTGTGGTGTATGTGTGTTATATGACAGTGTATGTGGTGTGTGTGTGTCTGTTGTATGAGAGTATGTGTGTTGTGTGAAAGTCTGTGGTGTGTGTGTTACATGACAGTGTATGTGGTGTGTGTGTCTGTTGTATAAGAGTATGTGTTTGTGTGAAAGTCTGTGGTGTGTGTGTGTTATATGACAGTGTATGTGGTGTGTGTGTGTGTTGTATGAGAGTATGTGTGTTGTATGAAATTCTGTGGTGTGTGTGTTATATGACAGTTTATGTGGTGTGTGTGTCTGTTGTATGAGAGTATGTGTGTTGTATGAAAGTCTGTGGTGTGTGTGTGTTATATGACAGTGTATGTGGTGTGTGTGTCTGTTGTATAAGAGCATGTGTGTTATGTGAAAGTCTGTGGTGTGTGTGTGTTATATGACAGTGTATGTGGTGTGTGTGTGTGTCTGTTGTATGAGAGTATGTGTGTTGTATGAAAGTCTGTGGTGTGTGTGTTATATGACAGTGTATGTGGTGTGTGTGTGTCTGTTGTATGAGAGTATGTGTGTTATATGAAATTCTGTGGTGTGTGTGTGTTATATGACAGTGTATGTGGTGTGTGTGTCTGTTGTATGAGAGTATGTGTGTTGTATGAAAGTCTGTGGTGTGTGTGTTATATGACAGTGTATGTGGCGTGTGTGTCTGTTGTTTGAGAGTACGTGTTTTGTATGAAAGTCTGTGGTGTGTGTGTTATATGACAGTGTATGTGGTGTGTGTGTGTTGTATGAGAGTATGTGGTGTGTGTGTTGTATGATAGTGTGTGTGTGTTGTATGAGAACGATGCATTGTATGATAGTGTGTGTGGTGTGTCTGTGTTTTGTATGAGAATGGGTGTGTTGTATTTGAATGTGTGTGTGTGTCTTGTATGAGAACGTGTGTGTGTGTATATGTTGTATGAGAATGTGTGTGTGTGTTGTATGAGAATGTGTCTGTGTGTTTGTTGTATGAGAATGTGTGTGTGTGTTGTATGATAGTATATAGTGTTTGTGTTGTGTGGGTATTTTGTATTAGAATGGGTGTGTTGTATTAGAATGTGTGCGTGTGTCTTGTATGAGAATGTGTGTGTGTGTGTGTGTGTGTATGTTGCATGAGAATGTGTGTGTTTGTTGTATGAGAATGTGTGTGTGTGTGTTTGTTGTATGAGAATGTGTGTATGTGTGTGTTTGTTGTATGAGAATATGAGTGTGTGTTTGTTGTATGAGAATGTGAGTGTTGTATGAGAGTGTGTGTATGCTGTATGAGAATGTGTGTGTATGTTGTATGAGAATGTGTGTGTTTGTTGTATGAGAATGTGTGTGTGTGTATGTTGTATGAGAATGTGTGTGTTGTATCAGAGTGTAAGTGTTGTATGAGAATGTGTGTGTATGTTGTATGAGAATGTGTGTGTTGTATCAGAGTGTAAGTGTTGTATGAGAATGTGTGTATATGTTGTATGAGAATGTGTGTGTATGTTGTATGAGAATGTGTGTGTTGTATCAGAGTGTAAGTGTTGTATGAGAATGTGTGTATATGTTTTATGAGAATGTGTGTGTATGCTGTATGAGAATGTGTGTGGTGTATCAGAGTGTAAGTGTTGTATGAGAGTGTAAGTGTTGTATGAGAATGTGTGTGTGTTTGTTGTATGAGAATGTGTGTGTGTGTTTGTTGTATGAGAATGTGTGTTTGGATGTTGTATGAGAATGTGTGTGTGTGTTGTATGAGAATGTGTGTGTATGTTGTATGAGAATGTGAGTGCTGTATGTGTGTGTGTTTCATTAGAGTGTGTGTTATTACCTTTTACAACACTTTCAAGTTTGACTACAATCAGGTATAAAGTACGCACACATTTTAGTCACTTTGCCAAAAATTGCAGCTATCTTGTATATTACTTCAGAAATGTTCAGACCTACAAAGGTATGTGATATCATGACTCTGAGTCTGCTTTATACCATGAACGCACTGCTCTGGATTTGCCAGAAGAAACGTACTGGATTATAAAACAAAATGTTGATGCTTCCTATGTATATTAAAAATAATATTTTACAGTGTATATCATCTTTTTGTAATCCCTGTGTGAGTAGGCAGTAGTGTTGTTGATTTTAAAAAACAACATTATTTTAAATCTAATTTTTTGACATGGGTAAATGATGTATTAGTAAATACAAGAAAGGATATTGAATGCCTGGCAAACCTAGTCCAGCATGTTGTTTTTTTATTCATTGTATTACATTTTTATAGACTGTCAATTGATAATTAGTGATGTTGCGAACCCAAAATTTTGCATTCGTGAACGGCGAACGCGAACTTTGTCAAATGTCCGCGAACCGGCGAACCGGACGAACCGCCATTGACTTCAATGGGCAGCCGAATTTTAAAACCCACAGGGACTCTTTCTGGCCACAATAGTGATGGAAAACTTGTTTCAAGGGTACTAACACCTGGACTGTGGCATGCCGGAGGGGGATCCATGGCAAAACTCCCACGTAAAATTACATAGTTGATGCAGAGTCTGATTTTAATCCATAAAGGGCATAAATTACCTAACATTCCTAAATTGTTTGGAATAACGTGCTTTAAAACATCAGGTATGATGTTGTATCGATCAGGTAGTGTAAGGGTTACGCCAGCTTCAAAGTGACAGACCAAACTCCCCGTTTAACGCACCGCAAACAGTCCATTTGCACAACCACGAGATCGATATTTTGATAGATAGATCCATAGATTACATAGATCAATAGTGGTGCCACTAACTTGGCAAGTGGGCCTGGCACACACGCTGGCAGGAAGGCAACTGTAATTAGATTACTCTAGCTGACTGATATTTCACAGTCAAAAAATATTTTTTTTTTTAAATATTTACAATACTGTTATAACAAATATGATTGGTGGCACTAGTTGGCAAGTGGGCCTGACACACACGCTGGCAGGCAGGCAACTGCAATTCAATTGCACTAGCAGACTGATGTTTCACAGTCAAAAAAGTTTTTATTTTAAATATTTAAAGTACTGTTACAACAAATATGAGTGGTGCCACTAACTTGGCAAGTGGGCCTGGCACACATGCTGGCAGGCAGGCAACTACAATTAGATTACACTAAAAGACTGATGTTTCACAGTCAAAAAGTTTTTATTTAAAATATTTACACTACTGTTATAACAAATATGATTGGTGGCACTAGTTGGAAAGTGGGCCTGGCACACACGCTGGCAGGCAGGCAACTGCGATTAAATAACACTAGCAGACTGATGTAAAAGTTTTTTTTAAAAAAATTTAAACTAATGTTACACCAGATAGGAGTGGTGGCACTCAGGATGGAAGTAGGCACAGTATATGCTGGGAGCCTGACACACAGGCTGGCACTAGTGGCACGCTGGCCTGGCAACTAAAATTAAATAACAATAGCAGACTGATGTAAAAGTTGTATTTTTTTTAAATTTACACTGATGTTACACCAGATATAAGTGGTGGAAAACAGAGCTATTAATCTCAGTATATGCTGTGGGCCTGACACACAGGCCTGATGGAAAATTAAATTAGATTACACTAGCAAAATGATGTAAAAGTTTTTGTTTGTTTTTAAATTTACACTAATGTTACACCAGATATAAGTGGTGGAAAACAGAGCAATTAGGCACAATATATGCTGTGTACCTGACACACAGGCCTGATGGAAAATGAAATTAGATTACACTAGCAAAATGAGGTAAAAGTTTTTTTTTTTAAATTTACACTAATATTAAGCAGATATAAGTGGTGGCACAGAAGAATTAATCACAGTATATGCTGTGAGCCACAGGCTGACAGGCAGGCAAATGCAAATAAAATTACCCAAAAAAACAAAAAAAAAACGACTGAAGTTATAGCCCTAAAAAGGGCTTTTTGGGCTGAAGTTCTAGCCCTAAAAAGGGCTTTTTGGGGTGCTGTCCTTACAGCAGAGACTAGATGAGTCCTTCAGGACTGTAGTGGACACTAAATACACTAGCCTAGCTATCTAGTTCCCTATAATATCAACAGCAGCAGCACTAAACCTCCTCTCACTAAGACAACAGGATTGTTATGACTCTAAAATGGCTGCTGCCCAGTAGCTGGGAGGGTCTGGGAGGAAGTGTCTGCTGCTGATTGGCTGAAATGTGTCATCAGACTGTGAGACACAGGGTCAAAGTTTCATCAATGATGACTAATAGGGGGCGGATCGAACATCGCATATGTTCGCCCGCCGCGGCGAATGCAAACAAGCTAAGATCGCCGGGAACTGTTCTCCGGCGAACAGTACTTTAAGGGACAGTCTAATCAAAAATAAACTTTCATTATTCAGATAGGGAATGTCATTTTAAACAACTTTCCAATTTACTTCTATCATCAAAGTTGCTTTGTTTTCTTGGTATTCTTAGTTGAAAGCTAAACCTAGGTAGGCTCGTATGCTAATTTGTTAGCCCTTGAAGGCCGCCTCTTAGAGGGTGTTAGTTTATGTGTGCCATATAGATAACATTGTGCTCATGCACGTGGATTTACCTAGGAGTCAGCACTGATTGGCTAAAATGCAATTCGGTCAAAAGAACTAAAATAAGGGGGCAGTCTGCAAAAGCTTAGATATAAGGTAATCACAGAGGTAAAACAAATATTAATATAACTGTGTTGGTTCTGCAAAACTGGGGAATGGGTAATAAAGGGATTATCTATCTTTTTAAACAATAAATATTCTGGTGTAGACTGTCCAGGAAAATATTGGCATCCTTTCAATAGCCAAACTCCACACACTATTTGAATGTACAAAAGGATGCAAAGAGGTTTGCAACACAGGGAGAAGACTGCAGGTCTCTGGGATAGTTGAATACTAAAAACCCATTAATTTAAGTGTTATCAGACTAACAGATGGAAAGCCAAGACATTATAAAATATCACAAACATACCCTTTTATACAAAATAACTTTATTGGAGAAAAAATATATGTCCGACTGGACTGGTACTCATGCACACACACACACATACACTGTTAAAACTTGCTGAAACTCACAGAATTTTCTATGCAAAATGCACATAATAAATCTTTGTTTTTAGACTACCAAAAGTATGAGGGGCCGTTAGGGACATAATTCAGCTTTGCTTATACTTTGCGTTCGTCTATGAGGGGCCGTTAGAGACATAATTCAGCTTTGCTTATACTTTGCGTTCGTCACAGAATCGTTTACATCATATAGTGAGAAATGTTTATCATATAATGAAATGCATATTTTATATAGTGAAATCCATATGTCATATACTGAAATCCATGTATCATATAATGAAATTGATATACTATATACTGAAATCCATATATTATATACTGAAATGAATATATTATATACTGAAATCAATATATCACAGAATGAAACCCATATGCCATATAGTGAAATCGATATGTTATATACTGAATTGCATGGCATATACTGAAATCAATGTCATATACTGAAATGTATATCCTATATAATGAAATCCACATACCATATACTGAAAACCATATGCTGTATACTGAAATACATATGTCATATACTGAAATGTCTATGCTATATAATGAAATCCATATGTAATATACTGAAATGCATATATCATATACTGAAATCAATATTTCATATACTGAAATCAATATTTCATATATTGAAATCCATGTCATATACTGAAATATATGTCATATAATGAAATTCATATACTATATAGTGAAAAGCATATATCATATAATGAAATCCATATATCATGTGCTGAAATCCATTTCATATAAGGAAATGCATATTCTATATAGTGAAAACCATATTTTATATAGTGAAAACCATATTTTATATAATGAAATACATATTCTATATAGTGAAATCAATATACTATATACTGAAACTGATAGAGTGAAAATTGTATTTTCATATACTGAAATTAGTCATCAGTCACATGACCCTGACCTTGCCCTGACCCTGGCTCATTGCTACTTTTCCCTGTGAGTCTACTTTTGCAGTCAAAGGAAGCAGACCTAGGTGAGTACAATAATGACTAATCTGTGTTCTCAGCTAGAATAGAGAGAGACCCCCAGACAATACAGACCCTGATCAGACATGCACAACAGCCTCCAGACATAAAGACACACATTTTAATCCTTTCAAGGCAGCCATGAGTTTTAACAAATGCATCATTATCATCTATCTGTATATCTATTTATCTAACATATCTGGTATCTATCTATCTATCTATCTATCTATCTATCTATCTATCTATCTATCATCTAGCTCTATCTATCTACTGTATGTGTCAATATATCTATACAAGTGTTTAAATGCAGAATGCTCCCATGTATTGCCCACTTGCTGATCTGCCATACAGTGTATAACATTAGGAAGTTTGGGATTATAAAAGTGTGTAAAAAAACTTGCTTAAAGGGACAGTCTAGTCAAAATTAAACTTTCATGATTCAGATAGGGCATGCAATTTTAAACAACTTTCCAATTTACTTCTATTGTCTAATTTGCTCAATTCTTTAGATATCCTTTGTTGAAAAAATAGCAATGCACATGGGGAGCCAATCACACAAGGCCTCTAGGTGCAGCAACCAATCAGCAGCTACTGAGCATATCTATATATGCTTTTCAGCAAGTGATATCAAGAGAATGAAGCAAATTAGATAATAGAAGTAAATTAGAAAGTTGTTTGAAATGGCATGCTCTTTCTAAATCATGAAAGAAAAAAATTGGCTCTCATGTCCCTTTAAAGGGACAATAAACTAAAAATTGCACATTCATGATTTAAATAGAGCATGTGGTTTTAAACAACTTTCCACCTTGATTCTATTCTATAATTTTCTCCCTTCCCTTGTTATCCTTTGTTGAAAAGCAGATCTATTCAGGCTCATGAGCAGCAAAGCAATACTGATTGATAGCTGCTGATTGCTGGCTACACATATTTTCCTACTGTTATTGGTTCATCCAATGTGTTCAGCTAGCTCACAGTAGTGCATTGTCACTACTTTGATAAAAGATACCAAGAGAATAAAGAAAATTTGAAAAAAGAAGTACATTGGAAAGCTGTTCAAAAAATATCTGCGCTATCTGAATCATGAAAGAAAAATACTTACACGGCTTATACAGAGTAGTTCAGAAACCTATGCCTGGCTGCCATGTTTTTTTTTCTTTCTTTAATGTTTAAATAAAGCTTTGCTAGATGATGACCTTGATAAATGAGTCTTACATGGCACAGTGCAGAGGTTTAGTAGGTACCGTAATATATATATATGATTTATTAGGTACCGTAATATATATATGTGATTTATTAGGTACCGTAATATATATATATATGTGATTTATTAGGTACCGTAATATATATATATATATGTGATTTATTAGGTACCGTAATATATATATATATATGTGATTTATTAGGTACCGTAATATATATATATGATTTATTAGGTACCGTAATATATATATGTGATTTATTAGGTACCGTAATATATATATATGATTTATTAGGTACCGTAATATATATATGTGATTTAGTAGGTACCGTAATATATATATGTGATTTATTAGGTACCGTAATATATATATATGATTTATTAGGTACCGTAATATATATATGTGATTTAGTAGGTACCGTAATATATATATGTGATTTAGTAGGTACCGTAATATATATATATGATTTATTAGGTACTGTAATATATATATGTGATTTATTAGGTACCGTAATATATATATGTGATTTAGTAGGTACCGTAATATATATATATATGATTTATTAGGTACCGTAATATATATATGTGATTTATTAGGTACCGTAATATATATATGTGATTTATTAGGTACCGTAATATATATATATATGTGATTTAGTAGGTACCGTAATATATATATATATATATATGATTTATTAGGTACCGTAATATATATATATATGTGATTTAGTAGGTACCGTAATATATATATATATATGATTTATTAGGTACCGTAATATATATATATGATTTATTAGGTACCGTAATATATATATATGATTTATTAGGTACCGTAATATATATATGTGATTTATTAGGTACCGTAATATATATATATGTGATTTATTAGGTACCGTAATATATATATATGATTTAGTAGGTACTGTAATATATATATATATGATTTAGTAGGTACTGTAATATATATATATATATATGATTTAGTAGGTACTGTAATATATATATATATGATTTAGTAGGTACCGTAATATATATATATGATTTAGTAGGTACTGTAATATATATATATATGATTTAGTAGGTACTGTAATATATATATATATATGATTTAGTAGGTACTGTAATATATATATGTGATTTAGTAGGTACTGTAATATATATATATATATGATTTAGTAGGTACTGTAATATATATATATATATATATATATATATGTGATTTATTAGGTACCGTAATATATATATATGATTTAGTAGGTACTGTAATATATATATATGTGATTTAGTAGGTACTGTAATATATATATATGATTTAGTAGGTACTGTAATATATATATATGATTTAGTAGGTACTGTAATATATATATGTGATTTAGTAGGTACTGTAATATATATATATATATATATATATGATTTAGTAGGTACCGTAATATATATATGTGATTTAGTAGGTACTGTAATATATATATATATGTGATTTAGTAGGCACCGTAATATATATATGTGATTTATTAGGTACCGTAATATATATATGTGATTTAGTAGGCACCGTAATATATATATGTGATTTATTAGGTACCGTAATATATATATATATATATATGATTTAGTAGGTACAGTAATATATATATATGATTTAGTGGTGACAATTATTAGTGCCCACCGAGTTCTGACTGTGGTATCTTATGTGGCCCCTATATATAGTTCCAGAGTCACCAATGCTGCACAAATTCTGCTGAGAGCAGCAGTGAGAGCAGACGTGTAGCTGCAGATTGCAGAAGCATGGGAGGAAGAGAGGTCATTTTTACTTAAAGGGACAGGAAACACCAAAATTTTCTTTCATGATTTGTATAGAACATACAATTTAAATAAAAATTCCAATTAACTTCCATTAACAAAATTGTTTTGTTCTCTTGTTATCCTTTGCTGAAGAAACAGCATTGCACTGCTGGCAGCTAGCTGAACACATCTAGTTAGCCAATCACAAGAGACAAATGTTTGGTGGAACCAATCAGCAGCTAGCTCCCACTAGTGTAGGATATGTGCGTATTCTTTTTCAACAAGGGTTACCAAGAGAACGAAGCACATTTGAAAATAGAAGTGAATTGAAAAGTGTCTTAAAATGACTTGCTCTAGCTGAATCATGCAAGTTTAATTTTGTCTTTCCTATCCCTTTAAGTTATAGGGGCCGATTTCACATTGTGCAGGCGGACATGAGCCGCTGTAGCGGATCTTGCCTGCCGCACATCCATAAATTCCGACAGCATACACTGTCTGCATTTATCATTGCACAAGCAGTACTAGTGAAATGCTTGTGCAATGCAACTCCCTGCACATTCTCTACCAATCGGCTGCTAGCAGGGGGTGTCAATCAACCCGATCGAATCTGATCGTGCTGATTGCTGTTCGCCGCCTCAGATGTGGCGGACGAGTTAAGGAGCATCGGTCTTAAGACCGCTTCTTTTTAACTTACATTTCCAACGAGCCTGAAGGATCTTGCGGAAACAGCTGCATTCACAGCTTGTTAAATTACCCCCATAGTGTGGCTGTCTGTCATTATCAGTTATTTCCTAAATTATAACTAAATATTCCTATTATTAAAATAAGAGACTTAAATTATATGGCTTTATTTATATCAAATTAAAGGGACATGAAACCCAAATTTTTTATTTCATGATACAGAAAGTATATGCAATTTTAAACAACTTTCTAATTTACTTCTATTTTCTAATTTACTTCATTTTCTTGATATTATTTTCTGAAAAGCATATCTAGATAGGCTCGTTAGCTGCTGATTGGTGACTGCACATAGATGCCTCGTGTGATTGGCTCACCCATGTGCATTGCTATTTCTTCAACAAAGGATATATGAAAAAATAAGCAAATTAGATAATAGAAGTAAATTGGAATGTTGTTTATAATTTTATTCTCTACTTGAATTATAAAATATTTTTTTTGGTTTAGTGTCCCTTTAAACACTGTATGCAAATAAAGCATAGTTTTTTTTTTTCTAATACAAACATATTCACTTTACCTCAAGTTCCACATCTATTTGTCTTACTATGTCTGATCTATCTATCATCTATCTATCATCTGTCTGTCCATCATCTATCTGTCTAGCTATCATATACAGGTAGCCCTCAGTTTACGCCGGGGTTAGGTTCCAGAAGGAATATTTGTAAATCGAAACCGTTGTAAATTGAAACCCAGTTAATAATGTAAGTCAATGGGAAGTGAGGGAGTTAGGTTCCAGGCCCCTCTCAAAATTGGCATAAGTAACACCTAATACATTATTTTTAAAGCTTTGAAATGAAGACTTTAAATGATAAACAGCATTATAAACCTAATAAAATAATCACACAGCACAGAATATATAATTAAACTAAGTAAAATTAACAAAAAACATTTGCTAAACAGCATTATAAACCTAATAAAATAATCGCACAACACAGACTTTACTTGCATTTTTCTGCAAACAGTTCTTTCTATGCATTCCAATCTGGACTGATTTATAGACAGGAAGATCTTGTTCCTTTGCAAGCTGCTCGATAGCTCAGGTCTGGTTAAACTGATTAATTTCAGCTTGCTTGGCTTGCATATCTTTGCTGCAACACAAGCGGACAGCTCCACCTACTGCCTATTTTAATCAATGCACTGCTTCTCAATGCTTTTCAATAGCAGTCACATGACTGAAAAAAAAGGTTGCTATTCTGAAATGGTGCAAATTGAACCATTGTAAACCGAGGGCCACCTGTATCTATCTATTTGTATATCTATCAATTTATCTATCATCTATCTATCTATATATCTATCTGCATATATATCTCTCTATCATCTATCTATCTATCTATATCTATCTATCTATCTATCTATCTATCTATCTATCTATCTATCATCTCTCTATCATCTATCTGTCTGTCTTTCTATTTTTGAGTCTATCATCTGTCTGTCTGTCTAGCTATCATATATCCATCCATTTTTATATCTATTTATCTATCTTCTATCTATCTGTATATCTTCTATTGTCTATCTATATGTGTATCTATCTCTTTCTATCATCTATCTATCTACCTATCATCTGTTTGTCTATCTCTCTATCTATTTATCTATCTGTCTATCTACCATCAATCTGTCTGTCTATCATATATCTATCTATATGTATATCTATCTATCTATCTATCTATCTATCTGTATATCTTTCTATCTATATGTTTGTCTATCTCTATCTATCTATCTGTATATCTATCTATCTACAGGAGAGTTTAAATGCAGAATGCTCCCATGTATTGCCCACTTGCTGATCTGCCATACAGTGTATAACATTAGCAAGTTTGGGATTATAAAAGTGTGTAAAAAAACTTGCTTAAAGGGATAATAAAGTAAAAATGACACATACATGATTTAAATAGAGCATGTGGTTTTAAACAACTTTCCACTTTGATTCTATTATATAATTTTCTCCCTTCCCTTGTTATCCTTTGTTGAAAAGCAGATCTAGGCAGGCAGCAAAGCAATACTATAACACTAAACACTGTATGCAAATAAAGCATAGTCTTTTTTTTCTAATACAAACATATTCACTTTACCTCAAGTTCCACATCTATTTGTCTTACTGTGTCTGATCTATCTATCATCTATCTATCATCTGTCTGTCCATCATCTATCTGTCTAGCTATCATATATCTATCTATTTGTATATCTATGAATTTATCTATCATCTATCTATCTATCTATATATCTACCTGTATATATATCTCTCTATCATCTATCTATCATCTATCTATCTATCTATCTATCTATCTATCTATCTATCATCTCTCTATCATCTGTCTGTCTGTTTAGCTATCATATATCCATCTATTTTTATATCTATCTATCTATCTATCTATCTATCTATCTATCTATCTATCTGTATATCTATATATTGTCTATCTATATGTGTATCTATCTCTTTCTCTCTATCATCTATTTATCTACCTATCATCTGTTTGTCTATCTATTTATCTATCTGTCTATCTACCATCAATCTGTCTGTATATCATATATATGTCTATATGTAAATCTATCTATTATCTATCTGTATATCTATCTATCTGTTTGTCTATCTCTATCTATCTATCTATCTATCTACAGGAGAGTGTTTAAATGCAGAGTGCTTCCATGTATTGCCCACTTGCTGATCTGCCATACAGTGTATAACATTAGCAAGTTTGGGATTATAAAAGTGTGTAAAAAAACTTGCTTAAAGGGATAATAAAGTAAAAATGACACATACATGATTTAAATAGAGCATGTGGTTTTAAACAACTTTCCACTTTGATTCTATTATATAATTTGCTCCCTTCCCTTGGTATCCTTTGTTGAAAAGCAAATATAGGCAGGCTCAGGAGCAGCAAAGCAATACTGATTGATAGCTGCTGATTGGTGGCTACACATATAGTCCTCTTGTTCAGCTAGCTCACACTAGTGCGTTGTCACTCCTTTGATAAAGGATACCAAGAGAATAAAGAAAATGTGATAATAGAAGTACATTGGAAAGGTGTTCAAAAATATCTGCCCTATCTGAATCATGAAAGATAAATAAATACTTACACGGCTTATACAGAGTAGTTCAGAAACCTGTGCCTGGCTACCATGTTTTTTTTTTCTTTCTTTAATGTTTAAATAAAGCTTTGCTAGATGATGACCTTGATAAATGAGTCTTACATGGCACAGTGCAGAGGTTTAGTAGGTACTGTAATATATATATATATATATATATATATATATATATATATATATATATATATATATATATATGATTTAGTAGGTACCGTAATATATATATGTGATTTATTAGGTACCGTAATATATATATATGATTTATTAGGTACCGTAATATATATATATGATTTAGTAGGTACCGTAATATATATATATATATATATATGATTTAGTAGGTACTGTAATATATATATATATGATTTAGTAGGTACTGTAATATATATATATATATATGATTTAGTAGGTACTGTAATATATATATATATGATTTAGTAGGTACTGTAATATATATATATATGATTTAGTAGGTACTGTAATATATATATATATATATGATTTAGTAGGTACTGTAATATATATATATATGATTTAGTAGGTACTGTAATATATATGATTTAGTAGGTACTGTAATATATATATATATGATTTAGTAGGTACTGTAATATATATATATATGATTTAGTAGGTACCGTAATATATATATATATGATTTAGTAGGTACTGTAATATATATATATATGATTTAGTAGGTACTGTAATATATATATATATGATTTAGTAGGTACCGTAATATATATATATATGCAGAAAAAACAGTTCACAAGTGCTATAATTAGTTCTCCTATAAGGCTTCAAATAGCCAGATGAGGAGTAAAGCAAACAAGCTGATTGTATATGGTGCACAGTCAAAGCAAATAGCTCTCAAGCGATAGATAGCAGGCAACATGGAGGCAGCAGCATACAGGAAGCACGAACAATATAAACAGATTTGACCATCTACTCACTCTTTCCGGGCAATATTCATCTACCCTGGATATAGTGGTCCTGTTCCTTTCGTTCAAACGCCGGTCCTTCCTCTTAGCGGACAGCTTAGCCTTTTCCTGTACGTGTCTCTAGCACTCCACTCCATAGCAGCGGAAATGCCGACAGACGCTATCACCTGACTTCCGGGTGCACCACAATTCAGATCCCTCTCTCCGTCCTGGGAAAGTGACGTCACCGGACGCTCTGGTAAAGAAATGGAGCTCCCCAAACTCCGGATTATATTGAATAAGAATGAAAAGTACTCCAGGCGTCCATGTTGAGGTAAAATCCAAAACTTTCTTTTCAGCAGAATATGATCGGAGTTAAAAGACCCTGTGCAGCAGAGCCTCTGGTTAAAAACAATTCAGCAAAACACAGCCTGACATGTTTCGGCCAGCCGGGCCGTAATCATAGACATATCCCCCTTCTCAGAGGGTGTGCTTTTAAAGGGAAATACTCCGCCCCCTAAACAATTAATAAAAAACACTGTAATTGATTTTAATTAATAATTGCAATGCCTATCACTATAATTTTATATCTGGTACAACACTAGTAAACCTGTTCAAAATATTAACAAATCAAATCAAAGATGAGCATTAATTAAACCACAATATGAAAAGACATTTCATCATCTGTAATTAACCGGTTTGATCAACAAATAATCCATTAACTAAAAAGCAGGAGCGTAATTAATAAACAAGTGAGGGTATACTCTATAATCAAACATTAAGGTGCTGCTGACTATTAAGTAGACACCTCTCTGCTATTCATACTATGTATCTTATATTAATTACAATGTCTAATGCTAGAATAAACTTTTGTACTTTTTATAATAAAGGGGGTATGCTCACAGTATTACAATAAAATACTATTCATAATTTGATAAAAACATCACCCAATATCCTTGCTGTGTGTGATATAGTGGTTGCAATACCTAGTTCAGAAGCTAGCCAAGGGACAGCTCACTAATACTAAATCCAATTTTTATCCCATTCAATCAAGGGGTAAACAGTTGGAATTGTTCCACAAACGTGTATTGGAAGATCTTACTGTACTCTCAGAGAATAGAACCCATATTGGGTCCAATCTTAACTACAAAGAAAGGGAAGCCTTAAGGTCATTGCAGTCAAACAGTTCGCTGGTCATGAATAGCAGAGAGGTGTCTACTTAATAGTCAGCAGCACCTTAATGTTTGATTATAGAGTATACCCTCACTTTTTATTAATTACGCTCCTGCTTTTTAGTTAATGGATTATTTGTTGATCAAACCGGTTAATTACAGATGATGAAATGCCTTTTCATATTGTGGTTTAATTAATGCTCATCTTTGATTTGATTTGTTAATATTTTGAACAGGTTTACTAGTGTTGCACCAGATATAAAATGATAGTGATAGGCATTGCAATTATTAATTAAAATCAATTACAGTGTTTTTTATTAATTATTTAGGGGGCGGAGTATTGCCCTTTAAAAGCACACCCTCTGAGAAGGGGGATATGTCTATGATTACGGCCAGGCTGGCCGAAACATGTCAGGCTGTGTTTTGCTGAATTGTTTTTAACCAGAGGCACTGCTGCACAGGGTCTTTTAACTCCGATCATATTCTGCTGAAAAGAAAGTTTTGGATTTTACCTCAACATGGACGCCTGGAGTACTTTTCATTCTTATTCAATATATATATATATATATATATATATATATATATATATATATATATAAAAGAAAAGGAGACGCACTCGCCGGGTCCTAACAAATGATGTGTTTAATCCACCAGTGACGTTTCGGGGTAGTAAGCCCCGTCCTCAGACCAATAAAATATATACATACATTGCAGACTTATATTACCTTACCCTCCACCAAGATTCTATGCCGGAAGTGTCCACAGCGTTCCCCCTGCGCCACTGCGCAGAACCGGGGGTAGTCATGGCAACCGGAATCAACAATACTCACAATCTGACATCAGACACCGGGTCCTACGGACACGCCCATCTGCACTGTAAGTGCCAAAGGAAGCCGTAAGAGCCGGGTAGTATTATACAGGGCTAATAACAATTCTGCTGGAGAGAATAACAACAACACGTTAGACGAAACATTTGGCAATAGTATCCCAAGCTCAAAGTATTCAATATATCAGACAATTTGTAATCTGACTAAAAGTTATGTATCTAATACATCATGAATATATAAGTGATCTAGAAATAAATCTGTAAATAAGCCATACATTAATCATCAACAATTTGTTGTAAATAAGCCATCAATTAATCATCAACAATTTTTTGTGAACAGTTTTTTATAGGAAACAGTGCCAATCTAAATTTACATTTAGCCCATTCGGCGTTATAGTATTCAATGTATAGATCCATCTGGATTCTTTTTGTAGAAGTAGTTTGGCCCTGTCTCCCCCTCTATTGGGCCTGGGAACGAGATCAATGATGACATAACGTAAGTTGGACACCGCATGGCCAGCCTGCGCAAAATGTCTGGCCACAGGTTGGTCTGACATCAGACACCGGGTCCTACGGACACGCCCATCTGCACTGTAAGTGCCAAAGGAAGCCGTAAGAGCCGGGTAGTATTATACAGGGCTAATAACAATTCTGCTGGAGAGAATAACAACAACACGTTAGACGAAACATTTGGCAATAGTATCCCAAGCTCAAAGTATTCAATATATCAGACAATTTGTAATCTGACTAAAGGTTATGTATCTAATACATCATGAATATATAAGTGATCTAGAAATAAATCTGTAAATTCTCCAGCAGAATTGTTATTAGCCCTGTATAATACTACCCGGCTCTTACGGCTTCCTTTGGCACTTACAGTGCAGATGGGCGTGTCCGTAGGACCCGGTTTCTGATGTCAGATTGTGAGTATTGTTGATTCCGGTTGCCATCACTACCACCGGTTCTGCGCAGTGGCGCAGGGGGAACGCTGTGGACACTTCCGGCATAGAATCTTGGTGGAGGGTAAAGTAATATAAGTCTGCAATGTATATATATATATTTTATTGGTCTGAGGACGGGGCTTACTACCCCGAAACGTCACTGGTGGATTAAACACATCATTTGTTAAGACCCGGCGAGTGCGTCTCCTTTTCTTATATACATGTTCATTTTGGATGCACCCCGGGCACATATTGCTGATTTATTACAGTGAGTGCGGAGCTCTGGGACTGTTTTGTATTACTTTATTTAGCTCCGGCACCCTAAAAAGTTCATTGACTGCCTCCTTCCTTGTGGTTTTTTACACTTGTTTGAGGATTCACGTTGTATTTTGTTTTGGAGCACTGATTGTTGGTGCGCACAAACTCACAACATAATGGATACAACCGCAAATGCGGAACATGACACAGACATGGATTATGATGCTGAACAGGATATACAGGGGGCTACGGTGTTCAACTTCACACAGGAGGACGCTGACCGCATCAGATTTGATGCTTTACCAGTCAGAGATACTAAAGAACCACCAGAACACCTATATGCCAAATGGCTAAAATTAAAAAAGAGAAGCACTGATTTGGCATTGCATGGCAGCTTTCTTTCTGAGTATCACAGAAGATGTACATTCCTAGAGGATTCAGAATGAAAAGTGTGCCAACAATAGGTCGCAACAATACTGCCTTCTGTATCAAATGGTGCAGTATTTAAACAAGTGTTCATTGGATCTCATGCTCCTGGTAATTGAAGAGGTGAGGACCCTCATGCAGGCAGCTAAAATAGAGATTGACAAATTTGAAGAGCAATACAAACCAACTTTGGAAGCAGACAGTGAACATAATTGGCTGGCCAAACTTGAACAACAAGTTGCTCAATACCAATTGGAATTAACAACATTCAAAAACAGAAAATGGGATGTAGTGATGGCAGATTACAAGGATAAACGTGTGTACCGATGGCTTTTGAGCCCAGAAGAGAGGAGAATTATAACTACCTCCTACACACGTAAGCCAAGATATCGCAAACCAAGGAACCTCACTACAGTGGATTCCTCTGGGAACAGTTCAGAATCTGATGGGGCCCCCAGCATACATGTGGAACCAGGAATTGGCCCCCCAGGTGTAACTACCCGGTCAAAAAACTTCAGGGGCACAGGCCACATAATCGGAGGGGGGGGCACAAGAGGAAGAGGAAGACCACCCAGACCACAGAGATTCTTACAGAAGATATTGTGATTAATCTTAGCTCATACTCCTTGTCTCCCACTGAAGTAAGGGTACTCAATAAAGGTTTTTCCTTTATATCCACCGAATATGATGACCCTTTCACATCCTTCCTGGATAAACATAAGTTTGAAAGAATGTTGCGCTTACGAGAACACTTTGGAAGTAGTCAAGCAGAGATACCAAGATTTCGAGCAAAAGGAAAGTACGATCCCAGCAGTTCGAATGCAGTATTAAGACCTACAGCAGGCTACTGGGGGATGGAGCCAGAAAAGACCTACAAGGAAACTTTGGGAAACATCGTAATAATCTCTCACGACAGGAGAGGGATGCTTTGAAAAGTCTAAAAGAAATACCGAATTGGTATTCCGTGAAGCAGATAAAGGTGGGGCGGTGGTAATCTTGGATTACTCATACTACCGCAGTGAAGCAATAGCACAGTTGAATGATGATAACACCTATAAACAACTTTCAGGAGATCCAGTGTGGTCCTTTAAAAAACAAATTGATGCTTCTCTACAAAATGCACTAAGTAACAATCTAATAGATGAACAGCTCTATAGATATCTAACAGTACAGTTCCCACGGGTTCCTGTATTCTACACGTTACCGAAAGTGCACAAGCACCTCACCCAACCACCTGGGAGACCAATAGTCTCGGCTATTGGTTCTCTGCTCCAACCCATTGCCACATATCTGGACTCCCTTTTCCAGCCAATGGTCTGCAATATGCCTTCTTTTTTGTTGGACTCCATGGCCCTCATCCAAGAGCTTAAGCAATATGATAATCTAAAAGGGACGGAATTGCTGGTTACCCTAGATGTGGTTAGTCTCTATACCATTATACCACACAGTCAAGGTATGGAGGCAATCCGCAACCACCTGAGAAGATATCCTTTTGTAGGACCAAATACCGAGTGGATTATGGAGATGTTAAACTACTGCCTCACTATGAACTATTTCCGATTTGAGACCCGGTTTTATTTACAACTTTTAGGCTCAGCGATGGGGTCGAGTGTGGCCCCATCATTTGCCAATTTATACATGGCAGAGTTTGAACAATACAATACTGATCTATTTTCTCATCCCAACATAAGGATATTTCGTCGCTATATGACGACTTGTTTCTAATTTGGGACGGATCGGCACAGGATCTCCTGCTATGGTTCAACCAGCTGAACGAATTACGTCCCTAACCCTACAATTTAAGAAGGAGGTATAGCGAAATATCTGTAGACTTTCTAGATTTGCGGATATATAAAGACCAGAACCGTCTCTCCACTACACTCTTTCGTAAGGCACAGACAGAAATTCCCTGCTTCAGGCTACCAGTTGCCATCCTCCAGCTCTTAAGCAGGCACTGCCAATCTCCCCAATTCAAAAGAGTCGTCAGAAATAATAGTGACCCTGTACAAACAAACAACAACTGTTAGAAATGAAGTCTAGATTTCTTCAACGGGGATATAAATGAGCAGCATTCTAAAATAAACATCTGGATCAATTCTGGGATCTGCCACAAGAAGAAGCCCTACGCGCAACGACCAGGACAGCGGATACGACAGGATGACGTATGTGAAAACATACACTGTGGACAAACAGAATTTTTCCAGCAGTATTAAGGAAGGACTGGGAAATTGTTGCTGGTTCTGACCAGACATTTACCTTTTGTCAATATGGGACCACCTAGAGTCTGCTGTAAAAGATCTAGATACCATTCGGGACATTCTTGTCAAGGTGGATCCGATTGACTGTTATACGAAAACAACATGGCCTAAAACGTTCCCAAAACCAGGCTGCTTTAAATGTCTTGGATGCACTACATGTAGTGGACTCAGTGCTACCAAGTTCTTTGTACACCTACATACCAACAAAAAATTCTACATAAGACATTGTGTTACTTGTACCACTGAATATGTTGTCTAGTTGATCTCATTGCCCCTGTGGGTTATACTACGTGGGCAAAACAATTGATGTCCTGCGGACCCGCATGGCCAACCATCGCACTGCAATTAGAGCAGCCATTGATAAAAAAACAATACTGACCAACCTGGTGGCCAGACATTTTGCGCAGGCTGGCCATGCGGTGTCTCAACTTACGTTATGTCATCATTGATCACGTTCCCAGGCCCAATAAAGGGGGAGACAGGGCCAAACTTCTTCTACAAAAAGAATCCAGATGGATCTATACATTGAATACTATAACGCCGAATGGGCTAATTGTAAATTTAGATTGGCACTGTTTCCTATAAAAAACTGTTCACAAAAAATTGTTGATGATTAATTGATGGCTTATTTACAACAAATTGTTGATGATTTATTTATGGCTTATTTACAGATTATTTCTAGATCACTTATATATTAATGATGTATTAGATACATAACCTTTAGTCAGATTACAATTTGTCTGATATATTGATACCTTTGAGCTTGGGATACTATTGCCAAATGTTTCGTCTAACGTGTTGTTGTTATTCTCTCCAGCAGAATTGTTTATTAGCCCTGTATAATACTACCCGGCTCTTACGGCTTCTTTGGCACTTACAGTGCAGATGGGCGTGTCCCGTACGTCCCGGTGTCTGATGTCAGATTGTGAGTATTGTTGATTCCGGTTGCCATGACTACCCCCGGTTCTGCGCAGTGGCGCAGGGGGAACGCTGTGGACACTTCTGGCATAGAATCATGGTGGAGGGTAAGGTAATATAAGTCTGCAATGTTCTGTATATATTTTATTGGTCTGAGGACGGGGCTTACTACCCCGAAACGTCACTGGTGGAATTAACCACATCATTTGTTAAGGACCCGGCGAAGTGCGTCTCCTTTTCTTATATACATTGTTCATTTTGGATGCACCCTGGGCACATATTGCTGATTTATTTACAGTGAGTGCGGAGCTCTGGGACTGTTTTTTTATATATATTATATATATATATATATATATATATATATTGTCCAGATAGAGGACAGCACAATCTTACACCAAGTTCAGCTGCCAAGGTGCACTGCAAACCAAATCCTTATCCTCTCCAAGAACACAGGCACTCACTGGTTCTTTTAAAATGTAATCCTTTATATCAATCCATTAAAAACAATTATATTACCATGACGTTTCGGTACACCATTGTACCTTTATCATAATGTGACAAAAAATAAATATTAAAAGCTTCAGGAATGGTGTACCGAAACGTCATGGTAATATAATTGTTTTAATGGATTGATTTAAAGGATTACATTTTAAAAGAACAGTGAGTGCCCTGTGTTCTTGGAGAGAATATATTACTATATATATATGATTTAGTAGGTACTGTAATATATATATATATATATATGATTTAGTGGTGACAATTATTAGTCGCCCCCCCAGTTCTGACTGTGGTATCTTTATGTGGCCCCTCTATATATTGTTCCCAGAATCACCACTGCTGCACAAGAGACAAATGTTTGGTGGAACCAATCAGCCGCTAGCTCCCACTAGTGTAGGATATGTGCATATTCTTTTTCAACAAGGGTTACAAAGAGAACGAAGCACATTTGAAATAGAAGTGAATTGAAAAGTGTCTTAAATATTACTTGCTCTATCTGAATATGCAAGTTTAATTTTGGTCTTTCCTATCCCTTTAAGTTATAGGGGCCGGATTTAACAATGTGCGGGCAGACATTGAGCAGCTGTATCGGATCTTGCCTGCCGCACATCGATAAATTTATGACATCATACGCTGTTGGCATTTATCATCGCACAAGCATTTCTAGAGAAATGCTTGTGCAATGCCGTCCCCTGCTCTTTCGCTACCAATTGGCCGCTAGCAGGGGGTGTCAATCAACCCAATCGTATCTGATCGTGCTGATTTCTGTCCGTCGCCTCAGAGGTGGGGACGAGTTAAGGAGCAGCGGTCTTAAGATTGCTTATTTTTAACTTACATTTCTGACGAGCCTGAAGGATCGCGCAGAAAACAGCTGTATTCACAGCTTGTTAAATTAGCCCCATAGTGTGGCTGTCTGTTGTTATCAGGCATTTCCTAAATTATAACTAAATAATCCTATTATTAAAATAAGAGACTTAAATTATATGGTTTATTTATATCAAATTAAACACTGTATGCAAATAAAGCATTGTCTTTTTTTCTAATTAAAACATATTCACTTTACCTCTATCTGTCTCTCTATGTCTGAATTTGTCTATCTATCTGTCTATCTATCAGTCTATCATGTCTGTCTATCATCTATCTGCCTATGTCTGAATCTATCTATTTATTTATCTATCGAAATCCATATTCTATATACTGAAACTGCTATGAAGTGAAAATTGTATTTTCATATACTGAAATTAGTCACCAGCCACATGACCCTGGCTCCTTTTCCCTGTGAGTTATTCTATTTTTGCAGGCAAAGGAAGCAAATCTAGCTGCTGCAAAAGGTAAGTACAATCATGACTATCCTGTGTTCTCAGCTAGAATAGAGAGAGACCCCCAGACAATACAGACCCTGATCAGAGACCCCCAGACAATACAGACCCTGATCAGAGACCCCCAGACAATGCAGACCCTAATCACACATGCACAACAGCCTCCAGACCTAAATATACATGTCAGGTTTACTCTGAGATGGGGAACACAAATTGTAATCCTTGCTTCCTTTAAGAAAGCCATGAGTTGTAACATATGCATCATTATGTATTTGTCTTTTTCTATATTGCCAGAATGGATCCAAGAAGGGCTGAAGGATTGGTCGGGGAGCTTTTAGAAAGGACAGATCTGCATGAAGTGCTCAGTTCTGTTCTTGATCAGCAAAGGAAGCCTCATACCCACAGCTCATTGTTCTAGTGCTGAAAAATTATCCCAACTCTTTAGGCCTAATAGGCAAAATAAAAATGTTTGCAAGATTATCCAAGATACTTTCTCAGGAAAACACTTCAAGCTATCTATTATCTATCTGTTTGTCTATTTATTTATTTATTTATCATCTATCTATCTTTCTCTATCTACCTATCTAATGTATGTCTATCATCTATCTGTCTCTCTATGTCTGAATATATCTATCTATTATCTACTTGTCTGTCTATCATCTATCTGTCTATTTATTTATCATCTATCTATCTGTATATCTATCTTTATATACATATCTATCTATCATCTGTATGTCTATCATCTGTCTGTCTAGCTATAAAATATCTATCTATTTGTATATCTATTTATCTATCATCTATCTATATGTATATCTATCTATCTGTTTATCTCTATCATCTATCTCTATATATCTATCGTCTGTCTATAATCTATCTATATCTCTCTGTCATCTATCTATTATTTATCTATCAATCATCTGTCAGTCTATCTTAATATCTGTCTATATATCTATATACCATCTGTCTGTCTATCATCTATCTGTCTGTCTAGCTATCATATATATATATATATATATATATATATATATATCTGTATATTCATCTATCTACAGTCTGTCTATCATATGTCTATCTAGCTATCATATATCTATCTATATATCTATTTGTATATATATCTTTCTATCTATCTATCATCTGTCTATCTATCTATATATATCATCTGTCTGTCTATCATCTATCTGTCTAGCTATCATATCTATCTATCTGTTTGTATATCTAACTATTTATCTATCATCTATCTATCTATCTATCTATCTATCTATCTATCTATCTATCTATCTATATATCTATCTGAATATCTATCTGTATCATTCTCTCTAGCTTTCATCAGACAACCGGTTACATCATACAGTGAGAAATGTTTTTCATATAGTGAAATCCATATTCTATATACTGAAACTGATATGGAGTGAAAATTGTATTTTCATATACTGAAATTTGAATATCTGTCACATGACCCTGACCTTGCCCTGACCCTGGCCCCTTGCTACTTTTCTCTGTGAGTTATTCTACTTTTGCAGTCAAAGGAAGCAGTCCTAGCTGCAGCAATAGATGAGTACAATCATGACTATGCTGTGTTCTCAGCTAGAATAGAGAGAGACCCCCAGACAATACAGACCCTGATCAGAGACCCCCAGACAATACAGACCCTGATCAGAGACCCCCAGACAATGCAGACCCTATTCACACATGCACAACAGTCTCCAGACCTAAATATACATGTCAGGTTTACTCTGAGATGGGGAACACAAATTGTAATCCTTGCTTCCTTTAAGAAAGCCATGAGTTGTAACATATGCATCATTACGTATTTGTCTTTTTCTATATTGCCAGAATGGATCCAAGAAGGGCTGAAGGATTGGTCGGGGAGCTTTTAGAAAGGACAGATCTGCATGAAGTGCTCAGTTCTGTTCTTGATCAGCAAACGAAGCCTCATACCCACAGCTCATTGTTCTAGCGCTGAAGAATTATAACTCTTTAGCCCTAATAGGCAAAATAAAAATATGTGCAAGATTATCCAAGATACTTTCTCAGGAAAAACTTCAAGCTATATATTATCTATCTGCCTGTCTATCATCTGTTTGTCTATTTATCATCTAACTATCTGTCTGTCTGTCATCTATCTGTCTGTCTAGCTATCATATATCTATCTATGTTTCTAATTGTATATTTATTTATCATTATCTATCTGTATATCTATCTCTATAATCTATCTACCTATTATCTTTCTGTCTATCAATCATCAATCTATACAGTATCTATCTTTCTATCTATCTAGGGCTTTTTTGGGGAAATATAAGTGCCGGTACTCTTTGACAGGCATGAGAATTCGTATGCTTCATTAGCAACCAAATGTGTAAGAAGCGGCCGCTCGCGGCATTTGGCTCTTATCAGAGCTGTTATCTTCTTGTGAGAGTGCAACACACTTTTGATGCTAACTAAGCATCCGAATGCCGATGCCTACTTATTGATGCATTGAATTACTTCTCGGGAACTGACTTTAATTATGTGTTTAATCACTTTGCAGAGGTAAAAATATTGCACTGCTATATCCCTTTAATACAAGTTAAATCATCAAGCTCTTTATCACCTCCCTTACTCTCAAGCACATAATTGGCATAGAAAGAATACCTTAACAGCAAGTACCACAATAAGCAAACAGGGGTTACATTATTATATGTGTAGCAGCAAAAAAAAAAAAAACAACACTACTTTATATAGAAGTTATGCAGCTGGAAATTATAGTGATACTTTATCATTTTTACTTTTGCTAAAACACTACTAAGTGCCAGCTACATAGCAAGAAATATACACTCTCTATACTTGCTATACTCAGCACTGTGCTGTAAACAGAAAATCTAACCAACATACTAGCTAGCAGAAATCCAGTAGATGTTTTCTATAACCAGTAAGAAAGTCTGGAAGAAAACATGACATGCAGTTCTGCTCACTAGATCACATATACTGTGAAAAAGTGTACACTTTTAACCTTACAAGGGATTGTTAGAGTTAAAAACAAATGCCTAGCTACGAACTGAGGCACAGTCTCCTATGTCAGAAGATAAAATCCAAGCAGTAATCAATGTATATTAGATATGTGCGATTTAGCAATTTGGATCGAACCGAATTTCCGAATTAAAATACTGCCGAATTTACCGAATAAATCCGAATAAGTTCGAATTTATTCTGTAAATTCGGATGGCCATGGATTACACTAGTATTGTACAGTATGTTAGGTTATATCACTCTGCTATGGGTTACACCTAATATACAGTACATAATACTAGTCTAATCGCACCTAACACTTAACGAATTTCCGAACCGAATCCAGCCGAATTTCTTGAATCCGAAACAAATCGATTCAAAATTTTCCGAATTCGAATCGATCTGAACCGAACTTCGAAAAATTCAGAATTGATCCGAACCGAATTTTTTCGCCATGCACATGTCTAATGTATATAGTTCCAATACTGCTATTGTGCAAGTTATGAGGAATGCTGGAATACAACCTGAGTATACTGCTGTAACATGGTTCCTGCACAGGTGAATTAATACAAGCTACACTGCTACCCTCTAAACATTAAAAAGTATAAAAAAAACCACAGCCACCCTGATTAACCACCAACTACAGCCCATATACCTGTACTTACTGTGCCTCAAACTACATATACCCCTGATTAACCAACAATTTGCTGACACCCCATATACCTGTACTTACTGTGCCTCAGACTACATAAACCCCTTATTAACCACCCACTTGCTGACAGCCCACATACCTGTACTTACTGTGAATCAAACTACATATATCCCTGATTTACCAACAAATTGCTGACAGCCCACATACCTGTACTTACTGTGAATCAAACTACATATATCCCTGATTTACCAACATATTGCTGACAGCCCACATACCTGTACTTACTGTGCCTCAGACTACATACACCCCTGTTAACCACCCACTTGCTGACAGCCCATATACCTGTACTTACTGTGCCTCAGACTACATATACCCCTTATTAACCACCCACTTGCTGACAGCCCACATACCTGTACTTACTGTGAATCAAACTACATATATCCCTGATTAAACAACAAATTGCTCACAGCCCATATGCCTGTACTTATTGTGCCTCAAACTACATAAACCCCTTATTAACCACCCACTTGCTGACAGCCCACATACCTGTACTTATTGTGAATCAAACTACATATATCCCTGATTTACCAACAAATTGCTGACAGCCCACATACCTATACTTACTGTGCCTCAGACTACATATACCCCTGTTAACCACCCACTTGCTGACAGCCCATATACCTGTACTTACTGTGCCTCAGACTACATATACCCCTGTTAACCACCCACTTGCTGACAGCCCATATACCTGTACCTCAAACTACATATACCCCTTATTAACCACCCACTTGCTAACAGCCCATATACCTGTACTTATTGTGCCTCAAACTACATAAACCCCTTATTAACCACCCACTTGCTAACAGCCCATATACCTGCACTTACTGTGCCCCAGACTACATATATCCCTGATTAAACAACAAATTGCTGACAGCCCAAATATCTGTACTTACTGTGCCCCAGACTACATATATCCCTTATTAACCACCCATGACTTGCTGACAGCCCACATACCTGTACTTACTGTGCCCCAGACTACATATATCCTTGATTAACCACCCACTTGCTGACAGCCCATATACCTGTACTTACTGTGCCCCAGACTACATATATCCTTGATTAACCAACCACTTGCTGACAGCCCGTATACCTGTACTTACTGTTCCCATACTACATATATCCCTGATTAACCAACAAATTGCTGACAGCCCATATACCTGTACTTACTGTGCCCCAGACTACATAAACCCCTTATTAACCACCCACTTGCTGACAGACCGTATACCTGTACTTACTGTGCCCCAGACTACATATATCCTTGATTAACCACCCACTTGCTGACAGCCCATATACCTGTACTTACTGTGCCCCAGACTACATATATCCTTGATTAACCAACCACTTGCTGACAGCCCGTATACCTGTACTTACTGTTCCCATACTACATATATCCCTGATAAACCAACAAATTGCTGACAGCCCATATACCTGTACTTACTGTGCCCCAGACTACATAAACCCCTTATTAACCACCCACTTGCTGACAGACCGTATACCTGTACTTACTGTTCCCATACTACATATATCCCTGATTAACCACTCACTTGCTGACAGCCCGTATACCTGTACTTACTGTGCCCCAGACTACATAAACCCCTTATTAACCACCCACTTGCTGACAGACCGTATACCTGTACTTACTGTTCCCATACTACATATATCCCTGATTAACCACTCACTTGCTGACAGCCCATATACCTGTACTTACTGTGCCCCAGACTACATAAACCCCTTATTAACGACCCACTTGCTGACAGCCCGTATACCTGTACTTACTGTTCCCATACTACATATATCCCTGATTAGCCAACAAATTGCTGAAAACCCATATACCTGTACTTACTGTGCCCCAGACTACATGTATCCCTGATTAACCACTCACTTGCTGACAGCCCATATACCTGTACTTACTGTACCCCAGACTACATATATCCGTGATTAACCACCCACTTGCGGACAGTCCATATACCTGTACTTACTTGCCCCAGACTACATATACCCCTGATTAACCACCCACTTGCGGACAGTCCATATACCTGTACTTACTGTGCCCCAGACTACATATACCCCTGATTAACCTCCCACTTGCTAACAGTCCATATACCTGTACTTACTTGCCCCAGACTACATATACCCCTGATTAACCACCCACTTGCGGACAGTCCATATACCTGTACTTACTGTGCTCCAGACTACATATACCCTTGATTAACCTCCCACTTGCTAACAGCCCATATACCTGTACTTACTGTGCCCCAGACTACATAAACCCCTTATTAACCACCCACTTGCTGACATCCTTTATACCTGTACTTACTGTTCCCATACTAAATATATCCCTGATTAACCAACAAATTGCTGACAGCCCATATACCTGTACTTACTGTGCCCCAGACTACATATATCCCTGATTAACCACTCACTTGCTGACAGCCCATATACCTGTACTTACTTGCCCCAGACTACATATACCCCTGATTAACCACTCACTTGATTACAGCCCATATACCTGTACTTACTGTACCCCAGACTACATATATCCCTGATTAACCACTCACTTGCTGACAGCCCATATACCTGTACTTACTTGCCCCAGACTACATATACCCCTGATTAACCACCCACTTGCGGACAGTCCATATACCTGTACTTACTGTGCTCCAGACTACATAAACCCTTGATTAACCTTCCACTTGCTGATAGTCCATATACCTGTACTTACTGTGCTCCAGACTACATATACCCTTGATTAACCTCCCACTTGCTAATAGCCCATATACCTGTACTTACTGTGCATCAGACTACATAAACCCCTGATTAACCACCCACTTGCTAACAGCCCATATACCTGTACTTACTGTGCATCAGACTACATAAACCCCTGATTAACCATCCACTTGCGGACAGCACGTATACCTGTACTTACTGTGCCCCAGACTACATATATCCTGGATTAACCACCCACTTGCTGACAGCCCATATACCTGTACTTACTGTGCCCCAGACTACATAAACCCCTTATTAACCACCCACTTGCTGACAGCCTGTATACCTGTACTTACTGTTCCCATACTACATACACCCCTGATTAACCACCCACTTGCTGACAGCCCATATACCTGTACTTACTGTGCCCCAGACTACATATATCCCTGATTAACCACTCACTTGCTGACAGCCCATATACCTGTACTTACTTGCCCCAGACTACATATACCCCTGATTAACCACCCACTTGCTGACAGTCCATATACCTGTACTTACTGTGCTCCAGACTACATATACCCTTGATTAACCTCCCACTTGCTAACAGCCCATATACCTGTACTTACTATTCCCAGACTACATACACCCCTGATTAACCACTCACTTGCTGACAGTCCATATACCTGTACTTACTGTGCCCCAGACTACATATATCCTGATTAACCACCCACTTGCTAACAGCCCATATACCTGTACCTACTGTGCCCCAGACTACATATATCCCTGATTAACCTCCCACTTGCTAACAGCCCATATACCTGTACTTACTGTGCCCCAGACTACATAAACCCCTTATTAACCACCCACTTGCTGACAGCCCGTATACCTGTACTTACTGTTCCCATACTACATATATCCCTGATTAACCAACAAATTGCTGACAGCCCATATACCTGTACTTACTGTGCCCCAGACTACATATATCCCTGATTAACCACTCACTTGCTGACAGCCCATATACCTGTACTTACTTGCCCCAGACTAAATATACCCCTGATTAACCACCCACTTGCGGAGAGTCCATATACCTGTACTTACTGTGCTCCAGACTACATATACCCTTGATTAACCTCCCACTTGCTAACAGCCCATATACCTGTACTTACTGTGCCCCAGACTACATAAACCCCTTATTAACCACCCACTTGCTGACAGCCCGTATACCTGTATTACTGTTCCCAGACTACATACACCCCTGATTAACCACCCACTTGCTGACAGCCTATTTAACTGTAATTACTGTACCTCAGACTACATATACCCCTGATTAACTACCCACTTGCTGACAGCCCATATAACTGTACTTACTGTTCCCAGACTACATAAACCCCTGATTAACCACCCACTTGCTGACAGCCCGTATACCTGTACTTACTGTTCCCAGACTACATAAACCCCTTATTAACCACCCACTTGCTGACAGCCCGTATACCTGTACTTACTGTTCCCAGACTACATACACCCCTGATTAACCACCCACTTGCTGACAGCCCGTATACCTGTACTTACTGTTCCCAGACTACATACACCCCTGATTAACCACCCACTTGCTGACAGCCCATATATCTGTACTTACTGTGCGTCAAACTATATACCCCTGATTAACCACCCACTTGCAGACAGTCCATATACCTGTACTTACTGTGCCCCAGACTACATAAACCCCTTATTAACCACCCACTTGCTGACAGCCCATATACCTGTACTTACTGTACCCCAGACTACATATATCCCTGATTAACCACCCACTTGCTAACAGCCCATATACCTGTACTTACTGTTCCCAGACTACATACACCCCTGATTAACCACCCACTTGCTACAAATAGGAGAAGCCAGCAGACGAAAATTAAACTCCCTGCTAGCAGCCGGTCACCTGTTATTAAAGGTGTGGTCTGGGTGCAGTCACGGGGCTGTCTCTTACAATATACAAAATGTACTCATGTCCGCACCCTATAATATTGTGTGTCATAGCACTGATTGAAACCAAAAAAAATGTAATTTATTCCCTGTTGCTCTAATGAAGCCAACTGAGCTTTGAAGAGGTGTTGGTACGGTGTGCAGAGGTTCCGGTACAGTGTACCAGCAGAAAAAAAGCCCTGTATCTATCTATCTGTCAATCTATCTACAGGAGAGTTTAAATGCAGAATGCTTTCATGTATTGCCCACTTGCTGATCTGCCATACAGTGTATAACATTAGCAAGTTTGAGATTTTAAAAGTGTGTGAGAAAACTAGTTAAAGTTGCGCCTTCACAATTCAAATAGAGCATGTAGTTTTAAACAACTCTCCAGTTTAATTATATTACTTGCTCCCTTCGCCTTGGTATCCTTTATTGAAAAGCAGATCTAGGCAGGTTCAGGAGCAGCAAAACAATACTGGTTGATAGCTGCTGCTTGGTGTCTACACATATATCTCTCTTGTCATTGGTTCATCATCAACAGATAAATAAATGATAGATAACTAGATAGATATAAAATTAGATAGATATATGTTAGCTAGACAGACAGATGATAGATAGATGATAGATAAATAGATAGATATACAAATAGATAGATATATGATAGCTAAACAGACATATAGCTCAGGCACTGTGGCTGAGCTCTGTAGCAACCCAAGGGTTGCAGATTTGATCCCTGGCGAGGTCCACTCAGCCTTTCATCCTTCCGAGGTCGATAAAATGAACAGTGCCTTGAGACCCTTACGGGTGATTAGCTGCGCTTTACAAGTACCCAATACATACATACATATGATAGATAGATAAATATATATATATATATATATATATGATAGCTAGACAGACAGATAGATGATAGACAGAAAGATTATAGATGGATTCAAACTTAGAGAGCAAGACAGACTAATGATTGACACACAGACAGATAAATATATAGATAGATATACAGATAGATAGATGAAAGATAACTAGATAGATATACAAATAGATATATAGATATATGATAGCTAGACAGACAGATAGATGATAGATAGATAATTGTTAGATAGATATACAAATAGATAGATATATGATAGCTAGACAGACAGATAGATGATAGATAGATTCAAACTTTGAGAGACAGACAGTTAGATATATTGATAGAGAGACAGATAGGTAGATTGAGATAGATAGATATATAGTTGATAAATAAATAGACAAACAGATAGATGATAGACAGACAGATAGATAATATATAGCTTGAAGTTTTTCCTGAGAAAGTATCTTGGATAATCTTGCACATATTTTTATTTTGCCTATTAGGGCTAAAGAGTTATAATTCTTCAGCGCTAGAACAATGAGCTGTGGGTATGAGGCTTCCTTTGCTGATCAAGAACAGAACTGAGCACTTCATGCAGATCTGTCCTTTCTAAAAGCTCCCCGACCAATCCTTCAGCCCTTCTTGGATCCATTCTGGCAATATAGAAAAAGACAAATACGTAATGATGCATATGTTACAACTCATGGCTTTCTTAAAGGAAGCAAGGATTACAATTTGTGTTCCCCATCTCAGAGTAAACCTGACATGTATATTTAGGTCTGGAGGCTGTTGTGCATGTGTGATTAGGGTCTGCATTGTCTGGGGGTCTCTGATCAGGGTCTGTATTGTCTGGGGGTCTCTGATCAGGGTCTGCATTGTCTTGGGGTCTCTGATCAGGGTCTGCATTGTCTGGGAGTCTCTGATCAGGGTCTGTATTGTCTGGGGGTCTCTGATCATGGTCTATATTGTCTGGGGGTCTCTAATCAGGGTCTGTATTGTCTGGGGGTCTCTGATCATGGTCTGTATTGGCTGGAGGTCTCTGATCAGGGTCTGTATTGTCTGGGGGTCTCTGATCATGGTCTACATTGTCTGGGGGTCTAGCTAGCTTTTCTAGCTTAGAAAACACAGGATAGTCACAATTTCACTATATAGAATAAGTATTTCATTATATGAAACACATTTCTCACTGTATGATGTAACCGATTGTGTGACGAAAGCTATAGAGATAGAGAGAGAGATACAGATAGATGATAGATAGATAAATAGATATATATTGAGATAGATAGATGATAGATAGATATATAAATGATAGCTAGACAGATAGATGATTGACAGACAGATGATTGATAAAGATAGATAGACAGATAGGTGATAGATATATAGATATACAGATAGATAGAAAGATATATGATAGCTATACAAATAGATATATGATAGCTAGACAGACAGATAGATGATAGACAGACATATTGTATATAGATATATAGAGAGATAGAAAGATAGACTGACAGATGATTGATCGATAAATAATAGATTGATGATAGAGATATAGATAGATAGAGAGATAAATAGAGTATAGACAGACAGATGATAGATATATAGAGATAGATGATAAAGAGACATAAACAGATAGATATACAGATAGATAGTTGATAGATACATAGATATACAAATAGATAGATATTTGATAGCTAGACAGACAGATGATAGATAGAATGATAGATACAGAGATAGATAAATTATAGACAGACAGATGATAGATATATAGAGATAGATGAAAGAGAGATAAAAAGATAGATACATATATAGATAGACGATAAATAGATAGATATACAAATAGATAGATATATGCAAGCTACACAGACAGACATATGATAGATAGATAGATAGATAGATAGATAGATAGATAGATAGATAGATAGATAGATAGACAGATATATACAATATATATATATATATATATATATATATATATATATATATATATACGGTATATTTCCACTGTGTATCTGCACTCACAATTAAAAGATAGTCAGCAACCAGGGTGCTCAGTCAAAATTTCAATAAGTATCAACAAGTAGGGACTGCACTCACTGGATTTAGTTCAAATAATACCTTATTTATTCAATGGTGACGTTTCGGGGTACGCAAACCCCTTCCTCAGACCAAACACAGTGCACAAGAAACAAAGTGACTTTAAACCCAAATAAATATTAATAAATAATATATATTTATTTGGGTTTAAAGTCACTTTGTTTCTTGTGCACTGTGTTTGGTCTGAGGAAGGGGTTTGCGTACCCCGAAACGTCACCATTGAATAAATAAGGTATTATTTGAACTGAATCCAGTGAGTGCAGTCCCTAATTGTTGATACTTATTTATATATATATATATATATATATATATATATATATATATATATATATAGATATAGATAGATAGATGATAGATAAATAGATAGATATACAAATAGATAGATATATGATAGCTAGACAGACAGATGATAGATAGACAGACAAATATACTGTATATATATATATATATATATATATATACAGTATATATATATATATATATATATATATATATATAGAGAGAGAGATAGATGATAGATAAATAGATAGGTATACAAATAAATATATGATAGCTAGACAGACAGATGATAGACAGACAGATACAGGTGGCCCTCGTTTTACAACGGTTCAATTTACACCGTTTCAGAATAACAACCTTTTTTTCCAGTCATGTGACTGCTATTGAAAAGCATTGAGAAGCAGTGCATTTATTAAAATAGCCAGTAGGTAGAGCTGTCCGCTTGTGTTGCAGCAAAGCCAAGCAAGCTGAAATTAATCAGTTTAACCAGACCTGTGCTATCAAGCAGATTTCAAAGGAACAAGATTTTCCTGTCTATAACTCAGTCCAGATTGGAATGCATATAAAGAACTGTTTGCAGAAAAATGCAAGTGAAGTCTGTGTTGTGTGATTATTTTATTAGGTTTATAATGCTGTTTAGCAAATGTTTTTGTTAATTTAACTTAGTTTAATTATATATTCTGTGTTGTGTGATTATTTTATTAGGTTTATAATGCTGTCTAGCATTTAAAGTCTTCATTTCAAAGCTTTTAAAATAATGTATTAAGTGTCACTTAGGTTCCAGGCCCCTCTTAAAAATTGTTATAAGTGACACTTAATACATTATTTTAAAAGCTTTGAAATGAAGACTTTAAATGCTAGACAGCATTATAAACCTAATAAAATAATCACACAACACAGAATATATAATTAAACTAAGTTAAATTAACAAAAACATTTGCTAAACAGCATTATAAACCTAATAAAATAATCACACAACACAGACTTCACTTGCATTTTTCTGCAAACAGTTCTTTATATGCATTCCAATCTGGACTGAGTTATAGACAGGAAAATCTTGTTCCTTTGAAATCTGCTTGATAGCACAGGTCTGGTTAAACTGATTAATTTCAGCTTGCTTGGCTTTGCTGCAACACAAGCGGACAGCTCCACCTACTGGCTATTTTAATAAATGCACTGCTTCTCAATGCTTTTCAATAGCAGTCACATGACTGGAAAGAAAGGTTGTTATTCTGAAACGGTGTAAATTGAACCGTTGTAAAACGAGGGCCACCTGTATCTGTCTGTCTATCATCTGTCTGTCTAGCTATCATATATTTATTTGTATACCTATCTATTTATCTATCATCTATCTCTCTCTCTCTCTCTATATATATATATATACTGTATATATATATATATATATATATATATATATATACAGTATATTTGTCTGTCTATCTATCATCTGTCTGTCTAGCTATCATATATCTATCTATTTGTATATCTATCTATTTATCTGTCATCTATCTATCTATCTATCTATCTATATATATATATATATATATATATATATATATATATATATATATATAAATAAGTATCAACAATTAGGGACTGCACTCACTGGATTCAGTTCAAATAATACCTTATTTATTCAATGGTGACGTTTCGGGGTACGCAAACCCCTTCCTCAGACCAAACACAGTGCACAAGAAACAAAGTGACTTTAAACCCAAATAAATATATATTATTTATTCATATTTATTTGGGTTTAAAGTCACTTTGTTTCTTGTGCACTGTGTTTGGTCTGAGGAAGGGGTTTGCGTACCCCGAAACGTCACCATTGAATAAATAAGGTATTATTTGAACTGAATCCAGTGAGTGCAGTCCCTAATTGTTGATACTTATTTATATATATATATATATATATATATATAGATAGATAGATGATAGATAGATAGATAGATATACAAATAGATAGATATATGATAGCTAGACAGACAGATGATAGATAGACAGACAAATATACTGTATATATATATATATAGAGAGAGAGATAGATGATAGATAAATAGATAGGTATACAAATAAATATATGATAGCTAGACAGACAGATGATAGACAGACAGATACAGGTGGCCCTCGTTTTACAACGGTTCAATTTACACCGTTTCAGAATAACAACCTTTTTTTCCAGTCATGTGACTGCTATTGAAAAGCATTGAGAAGCAGTGCATTTATTAAAATAGCCAGTAGGTGGAGCTGTCCGCTTGTGTTGCAGCAAAGCCAAGCAAGCTGAAATTAATCAGTTTAACCAGACCTGTGCTATCAAGCAGATTTCAAAGGAACAAGATTTTCCTGTCTATAACTCAGTCCAGATTGGAATGCATATAAAGAACTGTTTGCAGAAAAATGCAAGTGAAGTCTGTGTTGTGTGATTATTTTATTAGGTTTATAATGCTGTTTAGCAAATGTTTTTGTTAATTTAACTTAGTTTAATTATATATTCTGTGTTGTGTGGTTATTTTATTAGGTTTATAATGCTGTCTAGCATTTAAAGTCTTCATTTCAAAGCTTTTAAAATAATGTATTAAGTGTCACTTATAACAATTTTTAAGAGGGGCCTGGAACCTATCTCCCTCACTTCCCATGGACTTACATTATAAACTGGGTTTCAATTTACAACAGTTTCGATTTACAACCATTCCTTCTGGAACCTAACCCCGACGTAAACTGAGGGCTACCTGTATATATATATATATATAGAGAGAGGGAGAGAGAGAGAGATGATAGATGATAGATAAATAGATAGATGATAGACAGATATATGATAGACAGACAGATGATAGACAGACAGATGATAGATTCAGACAGAGAGACAGATAGAGATAAAGTGAATATGTTTTTAGTAGAAACAAAGTCAATGCTTTATTTGCATACAGTGTTTAATTTGATATAAATAAAGCAATATAATTTCAATCTCTTACTTTAATAATAGGAATATTTAGCTATAATTTAGGAAATTCCTGATGACAGACAGCCACACTATGGGGCCAATTTAACAAGCTGCGAATGCAGCTGTTTCTGCGCGATCCTTCAGACTCAAGTAGTTTCCGCGTGATCCTTCAGGCTAGTTGGAAATGTAAGATAAATGCAGACAGCGCATGCTGTCGGGAATTTATTAATGTGCGGCAGGCAAGATCTGCTACAGCGGATCATGTCCGCCCGCACATTGTTAAATAGGCCCCTATAACTTAAAGGAATAGGAAAGTCAAAATTAAACTTGCATGATTCAGATAGAGCAAGTAATTTTAAGACACTTTTCAATTCACTTCTATTTTAAAATGTGCTTTGTTCTCGTGGTATCCCTTGTTGAAAAAGAATATGCTCATATCATACACTAGTGGGAGCTGATGGCTAAATAGATGTGTTCAGCTAGCTGCCAGTAGTGCAATGCTGTTTCTTCAGCAAAGGATAACAAGAAAACTAAACAATTTTGATAATGGAAGCAAATTGGATTTTTTTTTTTTTAAATTGTATGTTCTATCCAAATCATGAAATTAATTTTGGGGGATTTCTGTCCCTTTAAGTAAAAATGACCTCTCTTCCTCCCATGCTTCTGCAATCTGCAGCTACACGTCTGCTCTCACTGCTGCTGTCAGCAGAATTTGTGCAGCAGTGGTGACTCTGGGAACAATATATAGGGGCCACATAAGATACCACAGTCAGAACTGGGGGGGGGGGCACTAATAATTTCACCACTAAATCATATATATATATTACGGTACCTAATAAATCACATATATATATTACGGTACCTACTAAATTATATATATATATATATATATATATATATATATATATATATATATATATATATATATATATATATTACAGTACCTACTAAACCTCTGCACTGTGCCATGTAAGACTCATTTATCAAGGTCATCATCTAGCAAAGCTTTATTTAAACATTAAAGAAAGAAAAAAAAACATGGCAGCCAGGCACAGGTTTCTGAACTACTCTGTATAAGCCGTGTAAGTATTTTTCTTTCATGATTCAGATAGCGCAGATATTTTTTTGAACAGCTTTCCAATGCACTTCTTTTTTCAAATGTTCTTTATTCTCTTGGTATCCTTTATCAAAGTAGTAACAATGCACTACTGTGAGCTAGCTGAACACATTGGATGAACCAATGACAGTAGGAAAATATGTGTAGCCACCAATCAGCAGCTATCAATCAGTATTGCTTTGCTGCCTGCCTAGATCTGCTTTTCAACAAAGGATAACAAGGGAAGGGAGAAAATTATATAATAGAATCAAAGTGGAAAGTTGTTTAAAACCACATGCTCTATTTAAATCATGAATGTGTCATTTTTACTTTATTGTCCCTTTAAGCAAGTTTTTTTACACACTTTTATAATCCCAAACTTGCTAATGTTATACACTGTATGGCAGATCAGCAAGTGGGCAATACATGGGAGCATTCTACATTTAAACACTTGTATAGATATATTGACACATACAGTAGATAGATGATAGATAGATAGATACTATATAGATATATACTGTATAGATAGATAGATAGACATATGTTAAATAGATATACAGATAGATGATAATGATGCATTTGTTAAAACTCATGGCTACCTTGAAAGGATTAAAATGTGTGTCTTTATGTCTGGAGGCTGTTGTGCATGTCTGATCAGGGTCTGTATTGTCTGGGGGTCTCTCTCTATTCTAGCTGAGAACACAGATTAGTCATTATTGTACTCACCTAGGTCTGCTTCCTTTGACTGCAAAAGTAGACTCACAGGGAAAAGTAGCAATGAGCCAGGGTCAGGGCAAGGTCAGGGTCATGTGACTGATGACTAATTTCAGTATATGAAAATACAATTTTCACTCTATCAGTTTCAGTATATAGTATATTGATTTCACTATATAGAATATGTATTTCATTGTATAAAATATGGTTTTCACTATATAGAATATGTATTTCACTATATAGAATATGCATTTCCTTATATGAAATGGATTTCAGCACATGATATATGGGTTTCATTATATGATATATGCTTTTCACTATATAGTATATGAATTTCATTATATGACATATATTTCAGTATATGACATGGATTTCAATATATGAAATATTGATTTCAGTATATGAAATATTGATTTCAGTATATGATATATGCATTTCAGTATATTACATATGGATTTCATTATATAGCATAGACATTTCAGTATATGACATATGTATTTCAGTATACAGCATATGGTTTTCAGTATATGGTATGTGGATTTCATTATATAGGATATACATTTCAGTATATGACATTGATTTCAGTATATGCCATGCAATTCAGTATATAACATATCGATTTCACTATATGGCATATGGGTTTCATTCTGTGATATATTGATTTCAGTATATAATATATTCATTTCAGTATATAATATATGGATTTCAGTATATAGTATATCAATTTCATTATATGATACATGGATTTCAGTATATGACATATGGATTTCACTATATAAAATATGCATTTCATTATATGATAAACATTTCTCACTATATGATGTAAACGATTCTGTGACGAACGCAAAGTATAAGCAAAGCTGAATTATGTCCCTAACGGCCCCTCATACAAAAGTACATATATTATGTGTGTCTTTCTAAATTATTGACTCCTGGAAGTGAATAAACTAAATGTTGCAGACAGTAGTGTAGTGAAGTGTCTAATTTGCTTATTAGCCTTGCAAAAAGCACAACAACATTGTTTGAGAAAAGCAGTAAAAAATATAAACTTGTGCTGTTTGGATATCAGTCTGTTTAAATAACTTCAAAAACACACAGTATAAATATATTTGTAGCTCAATCTCATACTAGATAATAGTTGCAATGTTGGTTTACTTTTGGATTCAAATGTTGTAACTTGTAATTATTCAACACTCTTGTGCAAGAAGTCCGCATTTGTAAATCTGTTTGCTGATCGTTGGTGTGATATAAACCTTTTAAAACAAATGGAATTAACAGCTGTGTATCTTGAAATTTGCAACAGGTTAAATTACCACTGTTTCTTTGCACCTAAATAGGGTTATTATCATGAAAATGATATGCCTATTGTTGCAAAAATTATTTACTCGCATTGCATACTCTGAATCACTATGTGACCCAGCAGCTGTGTATCTTCGAATTTGCAACAGGTTAAATTACCGCTATTTCTTTGCACCTATATAGGGTTATTACCAAGAAAATTATATGCCTATTGTTGCAAAAGTTTCATAGCATTGCAAACTCTGAATCACTATATGGCACCAACACTGTTAGATATTAACTCATTGAGGCAAAACAATGCGGAGTCCTAAAGACAGCTCCTACTATATAGGAAGCCACTATAAATACAAGTATACAATAAGAAAATACCAGGCTAAGCTTCAGAAAGGTCTCTTCTATAGCCGGAGACCTGATTAACGTTTAACTGTCTGTTTGTAATGAGATCAAATCATTCGTGACATTTAAATATTAACTGAGCCAGCTTTCTAAAAAAGTAAAGGTTTCATAACCTCGTGGTAGTGCCCCTGACGCGCGTTTCACATAACGCTTCTTCAGAGGGGTACGCGCCGGCCGAACAGAGCGGATAATATCTGAATGTAAAGCCCACCCTTGTACTTTGATTGGTTCTCCATAGTCATGCTATGTAACTTGTTATTGGTTGCCATCAATGTACAAAGAATTGACGTTTGCTGATTATGATAGAGGTGTGAACTAGCTACATCATATATACAAGGGGTGAAGCAAATATGTCAAAACAGAAGTGAATGATGTATATGTTAATACAGTGACGCAGAAAGGGAAAAACAATGGTAAATTGTTCCTTACAACTTGAATGTAACATCTGTCACAATTGTTCTACCTAACATGAACCCACATACTTTCGGCAAACTTTGCTCTTTATCTTGTGCATCTACGTATAGATTACAGAGTATTCTATGTAAGTGACTGCATAATTTTTACACTACACCCTTGTCATAATAGTAAATATTGATTAATATTAACTAAGTGACTAAAAATATTAGAACAACGTTACTATACTTAAAAAAAAAATACTTTTAAGTGTAAAATATTTATAATAAAAAAAAGAAAATTGAAAAATAATTTTAAGTGGTGATGGTGAAATAGCTGCTTTTTAAGTAGAGTTTAAGTGAGAGCGAAGTGAATTAATGTCTTTATAAAAAAACATCTACTGAGGAAAAATACTTTTCACACAAATAAAAATAAAAATTAAGTAGTCTTTTCTACACGTGAACTGATGTGAGTGCAATTTAATTGTGATAAAATTTAAGTGATATATAAATAGTATATACCATAAATAACTGTGAGACCAGTATTGCAATATGCTGCTGTTATTGGTGATATGAGAAAAAAAATAAAGGTCTTTTCTTGTAATAATATATGCATGTTCTTATGAATGCTAGTATAGATAGAATACATGTATATAATTATAAATATACATTATAATTATTATATTCATTAAGTCCGTAGGGGTATACGGTGTTGAGCAGGTGTATCCAACGGCATTCTGCTTTAAGCAATGAGTCTTCAAGACTACCTCCTCTAATGCCAAGGGAAATTTTCTGAATGACGGAAAATTTGAGATGATTGTATTGACTTTGATGTTTTAATAAAAAGTGTTTTGCAACACTAGTGATCTTTTTATCGTTTTGTTGATCTTTTTCTGCGTTTTTGATGTTATTTTTATGTTCCAGAATTCTTACTCTTGCCTCTCTGGTGGTCATGCCTACATAGGCTTTCTCACATTCACAGTGAATGACATAAATGACACCTGAGGATCTGCAAGTAAAGTGATGTTTTAATTTTTGAATCTTCCCATATTTGTCTTTGATTTCTTTTATTTTTCTGACAAAAGGACAGACTGAACATGTACCACAAGGGTACATCCCAGGATCTGTATCACTTTTTTTTGGAGTGTGTATATAATGGCTTTGTACCAATTGGTCTTTAAGATTCCTTGGTCTCTTATACCCAATTTTCACTCTATCTCCTATTATGTCTTTAAGCTCACTTGCAAGAATGTGCCAGTTCTCATTAAATATCCTTATAACACTCTGCATTTGAGGGTTATAAGTTGTAATCAATCTTGGAACAGTTGAGGAATTTTCTTTCACTTTGGGGTGCAATAATGTGTCTCTAGAGATTTTTAATGCTTTGAATTTTGCTTGTTTTATGGATCTGTTACTGTAGCCTCTTTGTGATAGTCTGGTTGTTAGAAGTTTACTTTCATTTTCATAGATTGAGACATCAGAACAATTTCTCCTAAGTCATAGGAACTCGCCATATGGTATCGCTTTCAAGGTACTCCCAGGATGTGCACTGGTCTTATGCAATAATGAATTTGTAGATGTTTCCTTCCTAAACACTTTAGTTGTAATAGTACCATCATTATTTTTGGTAATTGTCAAATCTAGGAAATTGATTTCTCGTAAATTGGCTTGGTATGTTAATTTAATGTTAAGGTTGTTTTTGTTAAGTACCGATAAGAACTCATCTAGATGTTCACGTGTGCCTTCCCAAATGAATAGCACATCGTCAATGTACCTTACCCATAAAGGAATGTGATTTGTGAATGTTTCCATGCCTTCTGAGAAGACAATTTTTTGTTCCCAGAATCCCAGAAATAAGTTGGCATACGTTGGGGCACACGAGGTGCCCATTGCGGTACCTTGTGTTTGTAGGAAGAAACTGTCTTTAAATGTAAAGATATTATGAGTGAGTACATATTTCAAAAGGAGTAGGATAAACTCATTGTGTTCTTTGTTGTCAGATTCATTAGTGGATAGGAAATATTTTATTGCCTGTATCCCATCATTATGTCTGATACTGGTGTATAAAGATTCCACGTCTGCTGTAATAAGCCAAGTATCATGATTAAGATGTATATTTTGTAAAATCTGCAGGACTTCCATAGTATCACGGACATAAAATGGCATCATAGTCAAGTATTCTCTTAATCTCTGGTCTACATATTTGCTTGCTGCCTCAGTTAAGTTGTTATTCCCTGATACTATGGGTCTATGTAGGCATGATACTATGGCCTATGTAGGCATGACCACCAGAGAGGCAAGAGTGAGAATTCTGGAACATAAAAATAACATAAAAAATGCAGAAAAAGATCAACAAAACGATAAAAAGATCACTAGTGTTGCAAAACACTTTTTATTAAAACATCAAAGTCAATACAATCATCTCAAATTTTCTGTCATTCAGAAAATTTCCCTTGGCATTAGAGGAGGTAGTCTTGAAGACTCATTAATTAAAGCAGAACGCCGTTGGATACACCTGCTCAACACCGTTTACCCCTACGGACTTAATAAATCTAATAATTATAATGTATATTTATAATTATATACATTTATTCTATCTAGATTAGCATTCATAAGAACATGCATATATTATTACAAGAAAAGACCTTTATTGTTTTTTCTCATATCACCAATAACAGCAGAATATTGCAATACTGGTCTCACAGTTATTTATGGTATATACTATTTATATATCACTTACATTTTATCACAATTAAATTGCACTCACATCAGTTCACGTGTAGTCAAGACTACTTAATTTTTATTTTTATTTGTGTGAAAAGTATTTTTCCTCAGTAGATTTTTTTTGTTTTTTTTGTAAAGACATTAGCTCACTTCGCTCTCACTTAAACTCTACTTAAAAAGCAGCTATTTCACCATCACCATTTAAAATAATTTTTCAATTTTCTTTTTTTTTATTATAAATATTTTACACTTAAAAGTACTTAAAAAAAATTTTTTTTTAAGTATAGTAACGTTGTTCTAATATTTGTAGTCACTTAGTTAATATTAATCAAGTTCACCGTATCACATCAAATCATAATAATTGTGACAATATTAGCTTACCATCAATGTAAATGCAGTCTTAGAATAGCCGTGGGTATAATGTTTACTTAATGCCATTCATTTATTCCCACACACGTCAGCTATCCATTCAGTGCATCAGCATTTAACCTATCTCTAAAAAGATGTTAATAAGCAACTTCCTCTTTATATTGAGTAAATCTACAGCAGCAATATATTGTATACTATATTAGCAGTATATATATTAAAATATCTGACCACGTATACAGCATTTTTCGTATACTACAAATTACAGTAGCGCAAACGTTTACTATTATGACAAGGGTGTAGTGTAAAAATTATGCAGTCACTTACATAGAATACTCTGTAATCTATACGTAGATGCACAAGATAAAGAGCAAAGTTTGCCGAAAGTATGTGGGTTCATGTTAGGTAGAACAATTGTGACAGATGATACATTCAAGTTGTAAGGAATAATTTACCATTGTTTTTCCCTTTTTGCATCACTGTATTAACATATATATCATTCACTTCTGTTTTGACATATTTGCTTCACCCCTTGTATATATGATGTAGCTAGCTCACACCTCTATCATAATCAGCAAACGTCAATTCTTTGTACATTGATGGCAACCAATAACAAGTTACATAGCATGACTATGGAGAACCAATCAAAGTACAAGGGCGGGCTTTACATTCAGATATTACCCACTCTGTTTGGCCGGCGCGTACCCCTCTGAAGAAGCGTTATGTGAAACGCGCGTCAGGAGCACTACCACGAGGTTATGAAACCTCTACTTTTTTAGAAAGCTGACTCAGTTAATATTTAAATGTCACGAATGATTTGATCTCATTACAAACAGACAGTTAAACGTTAATCAGGTCTCCGGCTATAGAAGAGACCTTTCTGAAGCTTAGCCTGGTATTTTCTTATTGTATACTTGTATTTATAGTGGCTTCCTATATAGTAGGAGCTGTCTTTAGGACTCCACATTTGTTTTGCCTCAATGAGTTAATATCTAACAGTGTTGGTGCCATATAGTGATTCAGAGTTTGCAATGCTATGAAACTTTTGCAACAATAGGCATATAATTTTCTTGGTAATAACCCTATATAGGTGCAAAGAAATAGAGGTAATTTAACCTGTTGCAAATTCGAAGATACACAGCTGCTGGGTCACATAGTGATTCAGAGTATGCAATGCGAGTAAATAATTTTTGCAACAATAGGCATATAATTTTCATGATAATAACCCTATTTAGGTGCAAAGAAACAGTGGTAATTTAACTTGTTGCAAATTTCAAGATACATAGCTGTTAATTCCATTTGTTTTAAAAGGTTTATATCACACCAACGATCAGCAAACAGATTTACAAATGCGGACTTCTTGCACAAGAGTGTTGAATAATTACAAGTTGCAACATTTGAATCCAAAAGTAAACCAACATTGCAACTATTATCTAGTATGAGATTGAGCTACAAATATATTTATACTGTGTGTTTTTGAAGTTATTTAAACAGACTGATATCCAAACAGCACAAGTTTATATTTTTTACTGCTTATCTCAATGTCGTTGTGTTTTTTGCAAGGCTAATAAGCTAATTAGACACTTCACTACGCTACTGTCTGCAAAATTTAGTTTATTCACTGCCAGGAATCAATCATTTAGAAAGACACACATAACATATGTACTTTTGGTAGTCTAAAAACAAAGATTTATTATGTGCATTTTGAATAGAAAATTCTCTATCTGAGTTTCAGCAAGTTTTAACAGTGTGTGTGTGTGTGTGTGCGCATGAGTACCAGTCCAGTCAGACATATCTTTTTTCTCCAATAAAGTTATTTTGTATAAAAGGGTATGTCTGTGATATTTTATAATGTCTTGGCTTTCCATCTGTTAGTCTGATAACACTTAAATTAATGGGTTTTTAGTATTCAACTATCACAGAGACCTGCAGTCTTCTCCCTGTGTTGCAAACCTCTTTGCATCCTTTTGTACATTCTGATGTATATTACTGCTTTAGGTTTTGCAATTTAAGGGTAAAGAGTAATAAGCAATAATTATATTACATTTATCCCTTAAATCTTGATTTCCAAACCCATTAGATTTTCCCTCACCCTCTCTGTCTCATCCACACACCATTTGCCTTATTTGCAGGAGCCAATCTGGGCTTTGGTCTGCAGACAACAAGGTTAGTCACTGTTATAAAGTTATCATGAAGTTATTTTTAGTTGCTATTTGATAAATAAGATAAGATATTGCTCAAACATGTTCTATATTAATATTAATATATATCTATAGATATGTATAGAAATATTTTAATATAGAAACCCATTTGCTACAGTGCGATTGCAATATTATAAGTAAAACTCAATCGAGATTTTGTGAAATATGAATACTGCGATTGCACGTTCTACATATAATTTAAATATGAATATTGACAACGCGCAATAGCAATCTTATAATAAGTAAAAATACCAGCCTAAGGACACAATAGAAGATTAGTACAATCACGCTTACAGTTTAAATACATATTGTAACATTGATACTATACATATACAGTATATATAACAATGTATACACATGAAAAAAAAGGTAATCCAGAGCTAGTCCAGGAGAAGGGAAAAAGATACACGGCAGTTCCAAATGTAAAATGTAGAAAAAAGCCTTTATTTCGTAGACATAAGTTAAAACAGGTCACAAAATTATCTCAGCATAGAGAACTAGTACAAAAGGTCTGACCGGTTTCGGCACAGTGTGGCCGTAGTCATAGACTGATAACAGGTGTTCAACAAAGAGCACCTGATATACCTGTTAGCCACTCCCCTAATGGGAGTGGTAAGAGATAAAACCAAGTTAAAAACATACTAGTATCACTAAGCAATACAGAAATGGGATTTAACATATATATATATAATACATGTATATGGGGATAGATAGAACAAATATATAAGAAATTGACTTAAACAAATAAGTAACAACAGCAGTGTGCTAAAATGTTACTAAAGATATCAGCAGAATTATGAAAAATAGTTAATTATATACAAATGTGAATGCACATACATAATTAGATAATGAAAATTCCAATAGTATAAAGTACAAAAGAAGTAAAAATAAAAATAAATATAAAAATACATATTTTAAGTATTTTGAATCACATAAGTACTATATGGAGTTATTGTATATTCATTAGTCAGGTAGAAAACAAAACCTGAAAAAATATTTCCACATAATATAAAGCTGTCCATAGCATCCACATTAACCAGATATGACTTAAATGATTTAAACAAATAAGTAACAACAGCCGTGTGCTAAAATGTTACTAAAGATATCAACAGTGTTATGGAAAACAGCTAATTATATGCAAATATGAATGCACATACATGAAAATTCCATAAGTATAAAGTGCAAAAGTAGTAAAAATACATATTTTAAATCACATAAGTACTATATGGAGTTATTGTATATTCATTGGTCAGGTAGATAATAAAACCTGAAAGAATGTTTCCACATAATATAATGCTGTCCATAGCATCCAAATTAACCAGATGTGCGCAACTCTATGCTAGTTGGATATTTACATAAGATAGTCATGCTAAAAATACAAAACCACTATCTATGCCAAAAATTGATGATGTCAAATTCGGAGTTGAAACCCCCAGGCAGCAGGCTACCAAGTCTATGTATCCAATAGATCTCCTGTCTGGAGAGAATATGGAATACATTGCCCCCTCTTGGTGGTCTGGACACTTGTTCTATAGCCTGCCACCTGAGGGTTGCAACATCTCCCGAATGGACTTCCAAAAAATGCTTAGATAAAGCAGAGACAGCCTTATCCTGTGAGACATAAGAGAGATGCTCCCTAATTCGCTTGCCCACAGGTCTAGTGGTTCTGCCCACGTATTGTTTGTTACACTGAGTGCACTCAATAAGATATATGACATATTTGCTGCCACACTTAATGCAACCTCTAGTGTCAAATACTTCTGACGTACGGGCTGAGGTAAATGTTTTGGAAACATACATGTGGTCACATGACTTACATGTTCTTTTACCACACTTGTAAGTTCCCTTTACCTTCAGCCAGGAGCTACCACTATCCTTTTGTGGCAGCATACTAGGGGACAAGATGTTACCCAGGGTTAAATTCCGTTTGTAAATAAAATTACAGCCATCATCCATAATTTTCCTTAGAACCGTGTCACCACGGAGAATAGGCAAATTCTTCTCAATTACCTTGCAAACTTTATTGAACTGATTAGAAAAGGCCGTAACCAGGGTAGGTTTAAACCTAGAAGAAGGATAATGCATCAATTTGTTTTCTTTTTGCCGTCCATGGACACTTTTTCTGTCCATAGCCGATACCTCAGAGAAGGCCCTGTTTATCAAATTCTTGGGATACCCCCTGTCCTTCAATCTAGATTTTAGTTCCTCACTCTCTTTAAGGAAATCCTCTTCCCGTGAACAATTTCTTTTAATCCGCATGAATTGGCCCTTAGCAATGCCTTTAAAGACATCCCGGGGGTGACTACTTCTGGCGTGCAACAGCGTGTTCCCAGAAATAGGTTTCCTATAAAGAGATGAGGACACCCCCCTAGTTAAAGCATCAAAGCTAAGGGTCACATCCAAGTAGTTGACACTAGTCTGATTCCACTCAAAGGTGAAACTCAGACCCACACTGTTAGTGTTGAACATGTCAACCAGTGATTTTGCTTGATCTTGATTGCCTGACCAAATGACCAACAAGTCATCTATATAGCGTAGATATTTAACAATATGCCTGGTATTGTCTCTATTACCTCCAAAGACGTGGAACCGCTCCCACCAACCCATAAATAGGTTGGCATAGGATACACATATATCGAATACTCACAATCCCCCAACTCCTATAGGTGTATTATTGATATGTTTAATTCACAGTAAGAAAAGGGGTTGAGTTCTGTTGACACATGTAAATTGTATTGTCATACAGTACTGTGTAAAGGGATCATTTACATTACACCTTTGATGTAGGGGCGATGCTGCTTTGAATATATCAGCGGTATCAGAGAAGCATTATCACCCACGGAATGTATGGTAAAACGCCTCTTGGTGATGCTACCTTTAAACAGTACTGTGAGTCCTTTGTAATATTTTGCCGGTTTTCTCAACATGGTAACAGATCCCTTTTGAATATCTCGCCAACAAAGGCATTTTTGATCATTGGGGTCTTAGGCAGAGGGAAACCTGAATTTGGAAATTACATTCTCTGAATCGAATATTTGAATCATATAGCTTTTCAATGGTTAAAGGGACAGTCAAGTCCAAAAAAACCTCTCATGATTTAAATAGGGAATGTAATTTTAAACAACTTTCCAAATTACTTTTATCACCAATTTGCTTTGTTCTCTTGGAATTCTTAGTGTAAAGCTAAACCTAGGAGGTTCATATGCTAATTTCTTAGACCTTGAAGACTGCCTCTAATCTGAATGCATTTTGACCACTAGAGGGCATTAGTTCATGCGTTTCATATAGATAACTTTGAGCTCATGCACGTGAAGTTACCCTGGAGTGAACACTGATTGGCTAAAATGCAAATCTGTCAAAAGAACTGAGATAAGGGGGCAGTTTGCAGAAGCTTAGATACAAGGTAGTCACAGAGGTAAAAAGTGTATTTCTATAGCAGTGTTGGTTGTGCAAAACTGGGGAATGGGTAATAAAGGGATTATCTTTCTTTTTAATCAACAACATTTCTGGTGTAGACTGACCCTTTAAAGTTACACAGTTTAAATAAGATTGATTAAAATTAGGGGATTTAAAAATTTTTTTTGTATTTCTGTTATATAAGATGTTTTATATACAAATGTTACACTGTCACAATTTATATTGATTTAATATGATGAGTATAATCTTTCACTTACATACAATTTTATATGACATCATTATTACTTATTCTGTATTTTACATTTAGTCATTTTTATGTATTATAAGTAATAATTAATACAGTATTAAAACAAAAAATGTTTATTCAACAACAAAATATATTTAGATTTCCTGGATTGTCACATTTTTTAAAACTTGATCCTAAATTCTGATTTTAGTGTATGAACAAGCACAAAGTCCTATTCTCATTTCTCTATAATGTATTGTATGGGATATTGAGGGCCCATATATTTAAAGGGATAGAAAGTTTAAAACTGTACTGTGCATGGGGGCATTTCAATTTTAAAGAGAAGCATTTTTGCAATATACTTTTCTTAAGGGGACAGTCTACTCCAGAATTTGTATTGTTTAAAAAGATAGATATTACCTTTATTACCCATTACTCAGTTTTGCATAACAAACATTGTTAAATTAATACACTTATTACCTATGTGATTACCTTGTATCTAAGCCTCTGCAGACTGCCCCCTTATTTTCAGGTCTTTTGACAGACTTGCATTTTAGCCAATCAGTGCTGACTCATAAATAATAATGCGTGAGCACAATGTTATCTATATGGCACACATGAACTAACACCCTATTGCTGTTGAAACCTGTGAGAATTGGAGGTGCAACAACACTTGCTGGCATGCTGTCCAGAACTCTCAGAATCCCTAGTATAAAACATCACTTGATATGTTATATGCCAAGCGAAACCTGCAATCAGGCACATCACTTGCAGCCTCCTTTATGCACGTTTAAAGCCAAGTGAAACCTCAGATCAGGCACATTACCTGCAGCCCCCTTTATGCACATTATATACCAGGTGAGACCTCAGACCAGGTACATGTCATCTGCAGCCCCCTTTATGCACGTTATATGCCAAGTGAAACCTCAGATCAGGTACATGTCACCTGCAACCCTCTTTATGCACATTATATGCTAAGTGAGACCTCAGATCAGACATCTATTACCTGCAGCCCCCTTCATGCAAGTTGTGACGGACTCCGGCTACCCTGACTGGGTAGCTTTACCAAAGGATCCTTCCAGCACCTGGAACCTGCCGCTATGTAGCGGAGAAGAGAGATTATAGCAGTTCCCACCCAAATAGACAGACTATCATTCAGATGAAACAAGAAGTACACTTTATTTGGAAAACAAACTGATCTTGATAAGAGCCTTATCAGTCCCCCAAATCTCCCGCCATTCCCGCCCCTCCAGACAGGCTGGCGCCTCCATAATGTCCAATGGCCCTCAGTGTCCAGCGGTACAGGGAGGGGGCATTCGGGGTGATCCCGGGGGAGCGGTGGCACTTTCAGAGTGTCATTGGAAAGCTCTTGGCCCCCAGTTGCTTCAGTCCAAAAAGCTCCTTTATCCATGACTAGGGGGTCAGAGTTATGGGCTACCAAGCGTACATGGGGAAGACCTCTGGGAAATAGGTATTGAGGGGAGGGCTCACCCCTGGAAATCACCCTACCTCTAGTCCTCCCTGAGAGGTATCAATCCTCAAAAGAGCGGAGCTCTAAGACGAGGGGCCACTGGAGCGACCTGAGTTAAAGGGGACCGGGAATCCGAACTGCTATGGCCGGCCGGCAGTTCCATGGGGCCGGCCAGCCGAAGGGTGGTCTGCTGAGTAGGACGGCCCACATCTTACCCTCCCCATGGGGTACCAGTCCCCAAGAGAGCAGAGTCCTGGGGCAAGGGGCCTCTGATGCGGCCGGAGGTAAAGATCTCCGGAGGATGCTGGGTGCGGCAGCCAGCCGGTAGATCCATGGGCCTGGCCAGCCAGAGAGGGATAGTTCGGTCAGAGACCAGCTCTTTCAAGATCAGGTTCACACACAAATTCTCACAAAAAGGAAAGGTCTGGGAATCGTGGTTGCTCTGAGGAGCCCAAAACCGCAAAGAACAAGAGGGGGTGAGGTAGTAAGGGGTAGGGGTTTAACCCTTGCAGCCCAGTATCCTTGACAGCTCCCCCCTTCCAGTTTGGTAGACCCGGCTAGATCCACACACGGGTAGGCCGAGGAGCTTATGCCACTTCAGTCTGCCGGGGAAGTCCATCAGCATTTCCATTGTTTTTTCCTGGCCTTTACTGAATGTCAAAGTTAAAGGGCTGCAGGGCTAAACTCCACCACAGCAATCTTCTGTTGTCCCCAGAAACTCTGTTAAGCCATACGAGGGGGTGTCTCCCATTGTCTGTGAGGACGGTCAAAGGTCTCCTATAGAGGTAGGGATGCCGTTTCTTCAGAGCCCATACCAGGGCCAGACACTCCTTCTCCACCACCACATAGCTTACCTCCCTGGGCAACAGCTTCCTACTGATGTAGGCTATGGGGTGGTCTTGTCCTCCTTCATCCACCTGGCTTAACACTGCTCCCAACCCAAACATGGAGGCATCTGTGTGGACACAAAAATGTTGGGTGGGGTTAGGAGCAGCCAGGACAGGAGCAGAGATTAAGGCAGACTTAAGGCTCTGGAAAGCAGTTTCGCATACTGGGGACCACAGGACCTGTCGGGGGAGTCGTTTACGGGTCAGGTCGGTCAGGGCTTTGGTGAGGGCACTGTAATAAGGGACAAATTTCCGGTAGTACCCTGCGGTTCCTAGGAAAGCCAGGACTTGGGTTTAGGTCTTGGAAGTGGGCCAGTTTGCCACTGCCTCAACCTTAGCTGGCTCTGGCCACTGCTTTCCGTAGCCCACTCGGTGGCCCAGGTACTGGACCTCCGAGCGCCCTATGATGCATTTGTCAGGCTTTTAGGTCAGCCCGGCGGCTCTGAGGTGGTCTTGGATGACTCCTAAGTGGACCAAATGGTTCTCCCAGGTGTCGCTATAGATGGCGATATTGTCCAGGTATGCGCAGGCATAGTCCTGGAGGCCATCCAGAAGGTGATTCACTATACTTTGGCATGACTTTGAACTAGTAGAGGCCAAAGGGGGTGATGAAGGTGGACTTGGGGACAGACTCAGGGTCTAAGGTGATCTGCCAGTATCCCTTGCAGAGGTCGAGGGTGGTCAGTAAGTGGCCGCGGGCGATTCTGTCTAACAGGTCATCGACTCGGGGCATAGGGTAGGCATCGGTTGTGGTTCTGTCATTGAGCTTATGGTAGTCAATGCAGAACCGGTTAGTCCTGTCCTTCTTGGGTACCAGCACCACCAGGGAAGCCCAGGGACTGTTGGACGGTTCAACAACACCTAGGTCCAACATTCCCCTGAGCTCGCGGTGCATACTGTCCCTGACTGCCTCTGGGACCCTGTAGGCTTCCTGTCATAGGTGGGCCTGTCCCGGGGTTTTCACTTGGTGTATGGCCACTGTGGTGTACCCAGGGACAGTAGAGAACATATCTTGTCTGTCTTTAAGGAGTCGCTGGACCTGCTCTCTCTGTCCAGTCCCTAACCTCACATCTAGGGGTATGTCGGCTACTCCTTGGGGGGTCTCATTTTGCCCGGGGAGCTCCGGCATGGGAAGACTCTCAGAGTCCTCCACAGCCACAGTAAAGATAGCCACATCCTTGATCCTTTCTAGGTATGCCTTTAACATATTCACATGAAAGGTCAGGTGGACTCAGTCATTTGAACATTTGGCTACCAGGTAGGTGGTGTCGTTCAGCTGTTCCACCACCCAGTAGGTCCCCTGCCAGGAGGCCTGTAGCTTGTCTGTTTTGACAGGCTTCAGAGCTAGGACCTTATGTCCTACTGTCAAGGTCTGAGTACGAGCATTTTGGTCATACTGAGTTGAAGGACTTATCTTCCAGCCATACATTAATTCGAATGGGGAGAAACGGGTGGATTCCTGGGGCACCTCTCTGTATGCAAAGAGGAGGTGCGGCAGGAACCTCTCTTAATCCTTGTGAGTGGACAAAAACATCCTGAGCAACTGCTTTACGGTCCCATTAAACCGCTCACATAGCCCATTAGTCTGGGGGTGATATAGAGCACTGTGCAGGGTCCCGCATAGCCTCCACAACTCCTGGGTGATCTCTGCAGTGAAATGGGTTCCCTGGTCAGAGATAACTTCCCGGGGAAGCCTACCCTGGTTAATATCCAGAGCATTGCATCTGCCACTGTCTCCGCTTGGATATTTTCCCCCAGGTTGCGGGTGCCATAGTCAACCACTGTAAATATATACTTCTTCCCAGTGGGGCTAGGTCGGGCCAAAGGTCCAATTATATCTACTGCCACTTTACTGAAGGACTCATCAATAATGGGAAGGGGATGCAGGGGAGCTTTAGTGTGGCCTCCTGTCTTCCATACCTTCTGACACACTGGGCAGATTTTACAGTAGTCCTTAATGTCTACTGTAATCCCTGGCCAAAAGAAGGTTTGGGTCAGGCGGTGGTGGGTCCTGGACTTTCCTAAATGTCCAGCTAGGGGAATATCATGCACTATCCGCAGTAGGCCAGACCAAAACTTCTGCGGTACAACCAGCTGACATTTGGGCACCGGCCCTTTTCTCCTCTCAGAGATCCGGTACAGGAGCCTTCTCTCCCACTGGAAACATTCCTCCCTGGGGCCTTAGGGGTCAGTACCTACTCAGTCTTGGTAAGGGGCTAATGTCGGGTCGCTCAAGGTCTCCTGGGCGAAGTCGGAGGGGGACGCCCAAGAGGGTTGGTCAGGGGTAGGGTTGGAGTCGGAACGGAATGTCGGTACAAAGCAGGAGTCAGGGCAGAATTTCGGAGTAAGGTAGGAGTCGGGCAGAATGTCTCACCCGGGTCCCCAGATCCGGTGTAATGGCTTGATGCCTGGCCTGCTGTCGGGAGGTCACTGGGCAGGTATCCGGGGATTTATTCCCCACAAAGGCTGAGGCAAGGTGGCCGAGGTCATTCCCCAACAAGACCTTGGCAGGTAGCTGTTTCATGATGCCTACCTCCTAGTCACGGGAGCCGGCTCCCCAGTTCAGGTACACCCAGGCTGTTGGGGCATGGGTATTGAGGGGAGGTCCGAAACCCACGGTTCCTAAGAGGGCTCACCCCTGGAAAACACCCCGCCTCTATTCCTCCCTGACTCAATCAATCCCCATAAGATTGGAGCTCTAGGATGTGGTGCGGCTGGAGCGACCTGAGTTAAAGGGGCCCAGGAATCCGAGCTGCTTTGGCCAGCCGGCAGTTCCATGGGGCTGGCCAGCCAAAGGGCGGTCTGCTGAGAATGGCTTGGAAACCCTGGTTCCCTATGGAGCTCACCTCCGGCAATTGGCCCACATCTTACCCTCCCCACGGGGTACCAGTCCCCAAGAGAGTAGAGTCCTGGGGCAAGGGCCCTCTGAAGCGGCCGGAGTTAAAGATCTCCAGAGGATGCTGGGTGTGACAGCCGGCCAGTAGATCCAGGGGCCCGGCCGGCCGGAGAGGGATAGGTCAGTCAGAGACCAGCTCTTTCAAGATCAGGTTCACACACAAATTCTCACAAAAAGGAAAGGTCTTGGAGATTGCGGTTGCTCTGAGGAGTCCAAAACCACTAAGAACGAGAGGGGTGAGGTAGTAGGGGGTAGGGGTTTAACCCTTGTATCCATGACACAAGTTATATGGCAAGTGAGATCTCAGATCAGGCACTTATCACCTGCAGCCCCCTTCATGAAAGTTATATGCTAAGTAAGACCTCAGATCAGACACCTATCACCTGCAGCACCCTTCATGCAAGTTGAATGATAGGTGAGATCTCAGAGCAGGCAATTATCAGCTAAAGGTCCTTTTATTAGCGCTGCGGAATCTGTTGGCGCTCTACAAATAACCAATAATAATAATAATAATTTATGCAAGTCAAATGCCAGGAAAAAAAAAGATCAGATACATATCCCTGCAGCCTCCTCAATACAAGGTAATGCTAAGTGAGACATCAGATCAGACACATATGCGCTGTAGTCTGCTTTATGCAAGTTATGCAGAGGCATTTAGAATGAATTGAAGGGGGGAGAGGCGGGAGAAAGGAAGGCCAGTTAGTAGGTTGTTACAGTAGTCAAGCCGGGAAATTACTAGGGAATGGATTAGCTGTTAAGTAGTTTCAGCACTCAGAAAAGGTGAATTTCGGAGATATTGCGTAGGTGGTTGCGACAGGATGAAGAGAGCGATTGGATGTGGGGTATGAAGGACAGATTGTAGTCCAGTGTAACTCCTAGGCAGCGGACTTGGGGTGATGGGGAGATAGTGGTGTCACCAACAGTGATAGTAAAGTTAGAAACCGGAGTAGAATTAGATGGGGGGATTAGAAGAAGCTCAGTCTTGGACATGTTGATTTTTAGGTGGTGAGAGGCCATCCAGGAAGAAATGCCAGATAAGCAGTCGCTGATGTGGGAAAGGACAGAAGGAGAGAGTGCAGGGGTGGATAGGTAGATCTGAGAATCATCAGCATAAAGGTGATAGTTGAAGCCATAGCTACTAATATGTTTACCCAGTAAGTATAAATAGAGAAGAGTAGAGGGCCTAGAACAGAGCCTTGAGGTACTCCAACAGAAGAGGAGTCGCCAGCAAATGAGACAGAAAAGGACCTATTAGAGAGATAAGAGTGGATCCAGGAGAGGGCAAGGGAATAAGTCAGGGAGGCCCTATGGTTGACTAGGTGGTTTGGGGACATAAGCAAGTATAAAGTGGCAGTGGCAGACATGGTGAATCCTCAACTTACTACTCCGCCCAACCAGGAAACAGAGGTGCAAAGCAAAAGTTTTTGTTGCTAACCTAAGAACAGCTGCTTATGAGACTGAGAGACGGATAGAATGTAAAAGCATTATGTAGGTAAGAGCTATCATGGGTAATAGATGTGGAAATATTACAGGGACTGTAAAGTCAAAATTTAAAGGGACAATAAACTGCTGTGCACAACAACAAAATAATAGTAACTACTCACTTTTGCATTTCATCCTTGTACCGCAGCTCTTTTCAAATCAGTTTCCCTGTTTTAAAAGCTTAAAGGTGCCAGATACTGAAGCTCCGCCTCTTCATATTGGACGCTGCCATCTTGGAGTTCAGGTACTCTCACTTCCTGTGACAGAAGCAGTGCACACTCAGATCAGTAATATTGTTTACTTTTTACAGCTGCATACTGTTCTTCAGGTTAGTGTGCATGATATATCATGTGAGCTTTACATCTTTGCATTTTTATTTACCCAGTTTTGCAGTTACACAAAATATAATTAAAAAAGTACTCAACAATAATTTATAGCAATGAATCAGCTACAAAATGTACAGCTCCTGTTTCGTATCATGCACTCTAACCTGAAGCACTTACAGTTGTCAAAACGTTGACAACCTCATTGATATGTAAATGAAAACTGCTTCTGTCACAGGTTATGACAATACCTGAGCTCCAAGATGGCGGCGCCCAGATTGAGGAGGCAGGGCTTCGGTATCTGGAACATTTAAAGGGACATTATACACTAGATTTTTCTTTGCATAAATGTTTTGTAGATGATCTATTTAAATAGCCCATCTGGGTGTGTTTTTGTAAAATGTATAAATGTATAGTTTTGTTTATTTTTAAATAACATTTTGCTGATTTTAAGACTCCTAACCAAGCCCCAAAGTTTTAGATGTATACTGATATATACATACTTCAGACTGCTTCTGTTTGTATAATGGGTCTATTCATATGCAGGAGAGGGGCCATTATCTGCTCTCAGTCCCTATCAGTGGGTGTCCCAGTCTAATATCACCAACAGTACTAAATTGGGAGCTTCTAAGTAAGTTTTTAAAAGGTTTTATACTGTATTTTTAGATCAGTATCTGTGCATATTATTCTTTATACTAGTAGTGTCTATTACATGCAGTTAAATAAGAATTGGTGTATACTGCCCCTTTAAGCTATTAAAACAGGAAAACTGATTTAAAAAGAGCTACAGAAAGGATGAAATGCAATAACTTAGTGAGTAGTTGTTTAAAATTGCACGCTCTATCTGAATGATGAGAGAACATTTTTGGGCTTCAAGTCCCTTTAAGAGAATTCATGTGGATGAAAGCAGAATAAGGAACAAAAGCTAATTTTACAGTGAGGTTTTACTGACATGCTGGTATAGTAAACATTGTAGGCGCAGTGTTACATTGTCATGTGTGTTTATTTTTCCTTTTAAATTCTCACACGTATTAGGTTACACACAAGATTTATTAAATTGCTATATTATGTGTATTCTTTTCTAAGTGGTTGATAGACACAGACTGAAGAAATCCTAAACTAAGCTGAATGACTTTGTACATTGCACCTGCACATCAAGATCTCAGTGTAGTAGGACCTTATATAATCAGGTCAGCCATTAAAGGTACACTAACATAAAAAAAAACATTCATGATTCAGAAAGATTATGAAGTTTAAACCCCCACCTAACAACTTCCAATTTACTTCCATTTTAAAAATGTGCACAATCTTTTTATGTGCACTTACTGAGTCACTAGCACATACTGGGCATGTGCAAGAGTTTACAATGTACACGTCAGTCTGTGATTGGTTGATGGCTGTCACATGATACAGTAAGGAAATTTTAAAATTTACAAGAAAACAAAGATCGACTGCTAATTTGAAATGATTACATTATCTTTTCATTTATCTTTTCTTTTTTTTTATGCAATTCCACTTTTAAACACTGGTGCCCCTAGGACCAGGTTAAATAGTTTTTTAAACCACATGCGCCCATCAATATCCCCATTTACCATTTCACTCACTATTGTTTTATCACATGACTTTCCAGGAAGGAGCCTCACTTACAGGAAGTGTCCCTGGGTAATTTCCTACAAATTATTTCAGACCACTGTCCTCGTTATCATTCACATATTTGTCAAAGCTTACCTTATCTTTTTAAAATCTTGATTATTGGAAGCATTTTGTTTGGGTTTTCAGCAGGGGTGGTACGAGACCTTAACATTTGGAGGGGCAAAAATAAATAAATATCAGGGTGCAAGGGGTACAGGTAAGGACCTCATTTTCTGCAACCTATTTCTATCTTTAAATGGACAGCCTACTCCAGAATTTTTATTGTTTATAAAGATAGATAATCCCTTTATTACCTATTGCCCAGTTTTGCATAACCAACACAGTTATATTAATACATTTTTTACTTCTGTGATTACCTTGAATCTAAGCTTCTGCAGACTGCCCCCTTATTTCAGTTCTTTTGTCAAACAGGCAGTTTAGCCAATCAGTGCTCACATAAATAACTCCACGGGAGTGAGCACAATTTTATCTATATGGCATACATAAACTACCACTGTCTAGCCGTCAAAAACTGTCAAAATGCAGATAAGAGGCGGCCTTCAAGGGCTTAGAAACGATCATATCACCTACCTAGGTTTAGCTTTCAACAACAAATACCAAGAGAACAAAGCACATTTGATGATAAAAGTAAATTGGAAAGTTGTATAAAATGACGTGCCCTATCTGAATCATGAAAGTCTCTCTCCCTTTCCCTCTCTCCTTGTTCTGCATAGAGCACTGGGCTTGTATGTAAGGCACTAGCTTTTAAATCCAGTGTAGCTGACACCTATGAGGTTTGGGGGTGCTACAATAATTAATGAAATGTGTAGCATCCTACAGACCCCCTTTCTAGAACCATCACTGTATCTCACCCATACAACTTGGTCATAGGATGACAAATATATGCCTAATCCTCCAGCATTAATAGTAAATAATAGTATTGGGGGGTGACACTCCCTAGGTGTCAGCAGTTTTTGGGAACACAATCATAGTTACAATATCACTAAGCCCTTGATGTTGCAGGCAGATATCTGATGTAGGCAAAAATCTTGTTTGCTCAGTGCAGGAATGTTGTGGATTTAAGGACTGGGGAATGGTTAGTGTTAACCTTATCATTGGAGACAAGTCGGTATCTGTGTTTAGGGAGCGCGCTTCTCACAGCTCAGTGACGATGACGCTTGAGGGGGTGGAGATCCCGGTTCTCAATGCCGGCTCAATGGAGAATGGGTGTACGATAGTTCAAACAGCTATCTTGCTATGCAGCCCAAGATAAGTCTGCCAACAAATCCTCAGTAAGTGCAAATTCCTCCAGGGTCTCTCTCCCCCCTCTCTTTTGCTCTCTCTCTCCCCCCTCTCTTTTGCTCTCTCTGTCTCCCCCCTCTCTTTTGCTCTCTCTCTCCCCCCTCACTTTTGCTCTCTCTCTCCCCCCTCTCTTTTGCTCTCTCTCCCCCTCTTTTGATGTCTCTCTCCCTCTCTTTTGCTCTCTCTCTCCCCCTTTTGATGTCTCTCTCCCTCTCGTTTGCTCTCTCTCTCTCCTCTCGTTTGCTCTCTCTCTCCTCTCGTTTGCGCTCTCTATCCTCTCTTTTGCTGTCTCTCTCCCTCTCTTTTGCTCTCTCTCCCCCTCTCTTTTGTGCTCTCTCTCCCTCTCTTTTGTGCACTCTCCCCCTCTCTTTTGCGCAATCTCCCCCCTCTCTTTTGCGCACTCTCCCCCCTCTCTTTTGCGCACTCTCCCCCCTCTCTTTTGCGCACTCTCCCCCCTCTCTTTTGCGCAATCTCCCCCCTCTCTTTTGCGCACTCTCCCCCCTCTCTTTTGCGCACTCTCCCCCCTCTCTTTTGCGCACTCTCCCCCTCTCTTTTGCTGTCTCTCCCCCCTCTTTTTTGCTATCTCTCTCCCACCTCTCTTTTGCCTTCTCTCTCCCACCTCTCTTTTGCCATCTCTCTCCCCCCTCTCTTTTGCCGTCTCTCTCCCACCTCTCTTTTGCCGTCTCTCTCCCAGCTCTATTCTATTTTATATGCATCACAGATTTTTTATTTATATGTATTGTCCCGTTAATTTAAAGTTACTATCAGTTGCCTCGTGCAATTAACACTATAATTATTTATAAAGTGCAACATTGTATACAGTGCTTCAGAAATAGCTACACATTTTATAAAATATAAAAATGTACCGGGAATATTATACAGAATGAAAATAAAATCAGTTGGTCCTTATGAGTGTTTCTATTTAATTATCCCTCTGTACCAGACCCATGAAGTGTGTGACTGTCTGTGTGTGCGTATTTATTATATGTGAGTTAAGTGTGCTAGAATGTGTGACTGTATAAGTGTGTGTGAGTATTTATTAGGTGTGAGCTAGTATGTGTGTACAAGTGTGTGACTATGTCTGTGTGTGCGTATTTATTATTTGTGAGTTATGTATGCTACAATGTGTGACTGTATAAGTGTGTGGGAGTATTAATCAGTTGTTAACTAGTATGTGTGTACAAGTGTGTGACAATGTCTGTGTGTATTTATCAGGTGTGAGTTAGTTTGTGTGTACAAGTGTGTGACTATGTCTGTGTGTGTGTATTTATTAGGTGTGAGCTAGTATGTGTGTAAAAGTGTGTGACTATGCCTGTGTGTGCGTATATTATTTGTGAGTTATGTATGCTACAATGTGTGACTGTATAAGTGTGTGGGAGTATTAATCAGGTGTGAGTTAGTATGTGTGTACAAGTGTGTGACAATGTCTGTGTGTGAGTATTTATCAGGTGTAAGTTAGTATGTGTGTACAAGTGTGTGACTATGTCTGTGTGTGTGTATTTATTATTAGTGAGCTTTGTGTGCTAGAATGTGTGACTGTATAAGTGTGTGGGTGTATTAATCAGGTGTGAGCTTGTATGTGTGTACAAGTGTGTGACAATGTCTGTGTGTGAGTATTTATCAGGTGTGAGTTAGTATGTGTGTACAAGTGTGTGTGAGTAGGTATTATGTTGTTCTTTAAAAGAAGATTCTGATGAGGAAATTGCATGCTCTTATATTTAAAGAGAGTGTAATTTTTGTGTTACTGATCCTAGATAATTATGTGATTAATCGCCATAGAGATATAAGGTGCAGTAAAAGCCCAGCTCAGCAGCTGCAAGCATTGTTTTTGTGTGTGAGAGAGTATTAAGTAAGATATACAAAGTCTTCACACCCTTACATCCCAGAAAGCCAATAAAGCTCATCATACAAGGAACACCATGCCGACTTTAGAGAATGGTGGTGGTAGCATGATGCTTTGGGGCTGTTTCTCTTCAGCTGGGTCAGGAGCTCTTGTCAAGATAGATGGGATAATGAATAGTTCCAAATATCAAGATATTTTGGCACAAAACCAGCTGACCTCTGTCAGAAAACTGAAGATGAAGAGGAGTTTCACATTCCAACATGACAATGACCCAAAGCTCACATCCAAGTCGACCAAGGCAAGATTCAGAAAAGGAAAATAAAGTCTTGGAATGGCCCAGTCAGAGCCCAGAAATCCCATTGAAACTAGGCATGGGCATTTGGATTATTCATTATTATCCAAATGCGGAAGGAGGCGACCACTTGCATCATTCAGCTTCTTTCAGATTACAAGTGGAGTGCTAAATATCACTTACATGAAAGGAATATTTGCGCTCCACTAAGTAACGCCAGCGCACACTAATGTGCAGTGGTATTACAAGTTGTCAGCAATGCAAACGCAAGCTCACGTTCATAATTCTAGGAAGCATTGCCCTCATGAGCGAGCTTCCATAGGCTTCAATGGGAGCCTCGTTCTGATGCGGTCATAGACGGCATCAGAACCTAAGCGCAGCAAATGGGGTAAGTCGTGCAGCGATAACAGCAAATATAAAAATATATGCTGATATACAGTATCTCACAAAATTAAGTACACTCCTCACATTTTTGTAAATATTTTATTATATCTTTTCATGTGACAACACTGAAGAAATGACACTTTGCTACAATGTAAAGTAGTGAGTGTACAGCCTGTATAACAGTGTAAATTTGCTGTCCCCTCAAAATAACTCAACACACAGCCATTAATGTCTAAACCATTGGCAACAAAAGTCAGTACACCCCTAAGTGGAAATGTCCAAATTGGGCCCAAAGTGTCAATATTTTGTGGCCACCATTATTTTCCAGCACTGCCTTAACCCTCTTGGGCATGGAGTTCACCAGAGCTTCACAAGTTGCCACTGGAGTCTTCTTCCACTCCTCCATGACGACATCACAGAGCTGGTGGATGTTAGAGACCTTGCGCTCCCTCACCTTCCGTTTGAGGATGCCCCACAGATGCTCAATAGAGTTCAGGTCTGGAGACATGCTTGGCCAGTCCATCACCTTTACACTCAGCTTCTTTAGTAAGGCAGTGGTCGTCTTGGAGGGGTGTTTGGGGTTGTTATCATGTTGGAATACTGCCCTGCAACCAAGTCTCCAAAGGGAGGGGATCATGCTATGCTTCAGTATGTCACGGTACATGTTGGCATTCATGGTTCCCTTAATGAACTGTACCTCCCCAGTGCTTTCAGCACTCATGCAGGCCCAGAGCATAACACTCCCACCACCATGCTTGACTGTAGGCAAGACAGACTTTTCTTTGTACTCCTCACCTGGTTGCTGTCAAACACGCTTGACACTATCTGAACCAAATAAGTTTATCTTGGTCTCATCGGATCACAGAACATGGTTCAAGTAATCCATGCCCTTAGTCTGCTTGTGTTCAGCAAACTGTTTGCAGGCTTTCTTGTGCATCATCTTTAGAAGAGGCTTCCTTCTGGGATGACAGTCATGCAGACCAATTTGATGCAGTGTGCGACGTATGGTCTGAGCACTGACAGGCTGACCCCCTCTCCCACCCCTTCAACCTCTGCAGCAATGCTGGCAGCACACATACGTCTATTTCCCAAAGACAACCTCTGGATATGACGCTGAGCATGTGCACTCAACTTTTTTGGTCGACCATGGCAAGGCCTGTTCTGAGTGGAACCTGTCCTGTGAAACCGCTGTTTGGTCTTGTCCACTGTGCTGCAGCTTAGTTTCAGGGTATTGGCAATCTTCTTATAGCTTAGGCCATCTTTATGTAGAGCAACGATTCTTTTTTTTCAGATCCTCAGAGAGTTCTTTGCCATGAGGTGCCATGTTGAACTTCCAGTGACCAGTATGAGAGAGTGTGAGAGCGATAACACAAAATTTAACACACCTGCTCCCCATTCACACCTGAGACCTTGTAACACTAACAAGTCACATCCCACTGGGGAGGGAAAATGGCTAATTGAGCCCAATTTGGGCATTAACACTTAGGGGTGTACTCACTTTTGTTGCCAACGGTTTAGACATTAATGGCTGTGTGTTGAGTTATTTTGAGGGGACAGCAAATTTACACTGTTATACAGGCTGTACACTCACTACTTTACATTGTAGCAAAGTGCCATTTCTTCAGTGTTGTCACATGAAAAGATATAATAAAATATTTGGAAAAATATGTGAGGGGTGTACTCACTTTTGTGAGATACTGTGCAGATATATTTAATGTGTTAGTATGTGTATTTACACATATTAACACATAAATATATATGTATATAAGCATATACATATATATATATATATATATACTGGGACCACACTTTTCAGTGCCGTTTAGTTTCCAACACCCCACACCTGCCAACTTTAGACCCCAAAATATTGCCTAGTGCAGTAATTTTATTAAAAAAATAAAATACACTACACTGTATTTTTGGAACATTTGGGACATATTTATAAAATTAACCAGAGATCTGATCTCTGGTTAATTTTATAAGCACTAATTGCTTCCGCTTGTAATGGCTGGTTATTTATCGTGCACCCGCTCCTGCATGCAATCATGGTGTTGTATTTTTTTTTTTAATTTAAAACGTTCCTAATAATTAACTTTTTGATGGTTTTTTTTTATGTTTCTGTTTTTTGTTTGTTAGAAGATCCATTTTCAGGTAGAACAAGTCTGATATTTACTTTTTGTTATTTTTATCTTTACATTTCAAAAAACAGCAATGTCATTAGGGTGTGTAGACTTTATATCCACTGTATGTCTGAGTTACTGTGTGTATGAGAGTTTGATAAAGAATAACACAGAGATGTAACTGCAGTAAGAATCGCACTAAACTTTAATATAACAGAAACAAATCACACTCACAATATGAACTCTCAAATAAATATGAGGTCTGCTAAGGCAACAAATACAGGTAACTGCAATCCATAAAGGGCAAGTCTTACTCCACAGTCCTGGTCCACTGTTCGTGTAATTGATTGTCACCTTCAGTCTCTAAGGGGTATAGTCCAGATTTACTGTTGTATCGGCTTACAATGGTCACGCCCATTATTCATGTGTAGTAAACTTGGTGATCCTTTTAGCCGGCATCAGGGAAGTCTTTATATCATATGTGTACTACAGAGTGATGTCATAAACTGTGTGGTGACACAGGCCGATACAGCAGTGAATCCGGAGTATTCTTTGTAGAGACTTAAGGCGACATCTGATCAACACGGACAGTGGACCAGGACTGTGGCGTAAGACTTGCATTTTATTTGGATTGCGATACCTGCGTGTGTTACCTTTTAACGTACCTCATACTTGTTTTAGAGATCAAATTGTGTTTCTTTTTTGTTAGATTAAAGTTTACTGTTTCTTTCCTAGTGAATTTGCTAGCAGTCTTGCAAGTAGCGTTGCCAGGTGTCCGGTATTCAATCAGACAAACCAGTGTTTTAGCAGGCTGTCCAGTAAAATCCTCACTTAAAGGGACATTAAAGGGCCACTGTAAGTAAATATTTTCTATGCCCAACTAACTACCCCAAATACGCTTTTTATCAATAGCATTTCATTAACATATCTCTACCGTATATCAGAAATCTTGTCTGCAAATTTAATTGTTTTCCAAACCCACTCCGTGGGTATCCTTTGCTCTGTACCAATCCGTTTACAATACCTAGGTTTCAAAATGGCGGTTTAAACACAAAGTTATTGGTTTAAGTATTTTGAACACTCAGTGCTGAAAATAGTGGGCCGGATAACGTGACATCATCGGCGAATAAAAGATATAACTTTTAGAACGTTATGAAACTTCGTTTTGGAGAAAATATAGGTCAGTAGGTTATAATTAATGTTTATTAACTTTAATATGTTAGTTGTTTAGCTTAAAAATTATAACAGGAAGTAATCCTTTAAGCCCAACATTTTTCTTTCACGATTCAAAAAAAATATGCAATTTTAAAAAAAACTTTCTGATTTACTTCTATTATTAATTTTTATTCCTTCTGTTGGTATCTTTTGTTGAAAAGCAGGGATGTCAGCTCAGGAGCGTGCACGTGTCTGGAGCACTATGTGGCAGCAGTTTTACAAGCATGTTATCCATTCATGAAAGCACTAGATGACAGCACTATTTCCTGCCATTTAGTGCTTCAGATACCTACATCGATATCCCTTCAACAAAGAATACCATGGGAACAAAGCCAATTTTGTATCAGAAGTAAATTGGATTTTTTTTTCTTAATTCTCTGTAAAATGCCTAAAAACATTACAAACATGGAGCAGAAAGAAGCGAGGGGCAGTCAAGAGTGTACAATCAATCATTTGTGTGTTACTGGCAGCTAAAGAGGTCAAATTATAGACTGCATGTTACTGGCAGCTAAAGAGGTCACATTATAGACTGCATGTTACTGGCAGCTAAAGAGGTCAAATTATAGACTGCATGTTACTGGCAGCTAAAGAGGTCACATTATAGACTGCATGTTACTGGCAGCTAAAGAGGTCAAATTATAGACTGCATGTTACTGGCAGCTAAAGAGGTCACATTATAGACTGCATGTTACTGGCAGCTAAAGAGGTCAAATTATAGACTGCATGTTACTGGCAGCTAAAGAGGTCACATTATAGACTGCATGTTACTGGCAGCTAAAGAGGTCACATTATAGACTGCATGTTACTGGCAGCTAAAGAGGTCACATTATAGACTGCATGTTACTGGCAGCTAAAGAGGTCACATTATAGACTGCATGTTACTGGCAGCTAAAGAGGTCAAATTATAGACTGCATGTTACTGGCAGCTAAAGAGGTCACATTATAGACTGCATGTTACTGGCAGCTAAAGAGGTCAAATTATAGACTGCATGTTACTGGCAGCTAAAGAGGTCACATTATAGACTGCATGTTACTGGCAGCTAAAGAGGTCACATTATAGACTGCATGTTACTGGCAGCTAAAGAGGTCAAATTATAGACTGCATGTTACTGGCAGCTAAAGAGGTCACATTATAGACTGAATGTTACTGGCAGCTAAAGAGGTCACATTATAGACTGCATGTTACTGGCAGCTAAAGAGGTCACATTATAGACTGCATGTTACTGGCAGCTAAAGAGGTCACATTATAGACTGCATGTTACTGGCAGCTAAAGAGGTCACATTATAGACTGCATGTTACTGGCAGCTAAAGAGGTCACATTATAGACTGAATGTTACTGGCAGCTAAAGAGGTCACATTATAGACTGCATGTTACTGGCAGCTAAAGAGGTCACATTATAGACTGAATGTTACTGGCAGCTAAAGAGGTCACATTATAGACTGCATGTTACTGGCAGCTAAAGAGGTCACATTATAGACTGCATGTTACTGGCAGCTAAAGAGGTCACATTATAGACTGCATGTTACTGGCAGCTAAAGAGGTCACATTATAGACTGCATGTTACTGGCAGCTAAAGAGGTCAAATTATAGACTGCATGTTACTGGCAGCTAAAGAGGTCACATTATAGACTGCATGTTACTGGCAGCTAAAGAGGTCAAATTATAGACTGCATGTTACTGGCAGCTAAAGAGGTCAAATTATAGACTGCATGTTACTGGCAGCTAAAGAGGTCACATTATAGACTGAATGTTACTGGCAGCTAAAGAGGTCACATTATAGACTGCATGTTACTGGCAGCTAAAGAGGTCACATTATAGACTGCATGTTACTGGCAGCTAAAGAGGTCACATTATAGACTGCATGTTACTGGCAGCTAAAGAGGTCACATTATAGACTGCATGTTACTGGCAGCTAAAGAGGTCAAATTATAGACTGCATGTTACTGGCAGCTAAAGAGGTCACATTATAGACTGCATGTTACTGGCAGCTAAAGAGGTCAAATTATAGACTGCATGTTACTGGCAGCTAAAGAGGTCACATTATAGACTGAATGTTACTGGCAGCTAAAGAGGTCACATTATAGACTGCATGTTACTGGCAGCTAAAGAGGTCAAATTATAGACTGCATGTTACTGGCAGCTAAAGAGGTCACATTATAGACTGCATGTTACTGGCAGCTAAAGAGGTCACATTATAGACTGCATGTTACTGGCAGCTAAAGAGGTCACATTATAGACTGCATGTTACTGGCAGCTAAAGAGGTCACATTATAGACTGAATGTTACTGGCAACTAAAGAGGTCACATTATAGACTGCATGTTACTGGCAGCTAAAGAGGTCACATTATAGACTGCATGTTACTGGCAGCTAAAGAGGTCACATTATAGACTGCATGTTACTGGCAGCTAAAGAGGTCACATTATAGACTGCATGTTACTGGCAGCTAAAGAGGTCAAATTATAGACTGCATGTTACTGGCAGCTAAAGAGGTCACATTATAGACTGCATGTTACTGGCAGCTAAAGAGGTCAAATTATAGACTGCATGTTACTGGCAGCTAAAGAGGTCAAATTATAGACTGCATGTTACTGGCAGCTAAAGAGGTCACATTATAGACTGCATGTTACTGGCAGCTAAAGAGGTCACATTATAGACTGCATGTTACTGGCAGCTAAAGAGGTCACATTATAGACTGCATGTTACTGGCAGCTAAAGAGGTCACATTATAGACTGCATGTTACTGGCAGCTAAAGAGGTCACATTATAGACTGCATGTTACTGGCAGCTAAAGAGGTCACATTATAGACTGCATGTTACTGGCAGCTAAAGAGGTCACATTATAGACTGCATGTTACTGGCAGCTAAAGAGGTCACATTATAGACTGCATGTTACTGGCAGCTAAAGAGGTCACATTATAGACTGAATGTTACTGGCAGCTAAAGAGGTCACATTATAGACTGCATGTTACTGGCAGATAAAGAGGTCACATTATAGACTGCATGTTACTGGCAGCTAAAGAGGTCACATTATAGACTGCATGTTACTGGCAGCTAAAGAGGTCACATTATAGACTGCATGTTACTGGCAGCTAAAGAGGTCACATTATAGACTGCATGTTACTGGCAGCTAAAGAGGTCACATTATAGACTGCATGTTACTGGCAGCTAAAGAGGTCACATTATAGACTGAATGTTACTGGCAGCTAAAGAGGTCACATTATAGACTGCATGTTACTGGCAGCTAAAGAGGTCACATTATAGACTGCATGTTACTGGCAGCTAAAGAGGTCAAATTATAGACTGCATGTTACTGGCAGCTAAAGAGGTCACATTATAGACTGCATGTTACTGGCAGCTAAAGAGGTCACATTATAGACTGCATGTTACTGGCAGCTAAAGAGGTCACATTATAGACTGCATGTTACTGGCAGCTAAAGAGGTCACATTATAGACTGCATGTTACTGGCAGCTAAAGAGGTCACATTATAGACTGCATGTTACTGGCAGCTAAAGAGGTCACATTATAGACTGCATGTTACTGGCAGCTAAAGAGGTCACATTATAGACTGCATGTTACTGGCAGCTAAAGAGGTCACATTATAGACTGCATGTTACTGGCAGCTAAAGAGGTCAAATTATAGACTGCATGTTACTGGCAGCTAAAGAGGTCAAATTATAGACTGCATGTTACTGGCAGCTAAAGAGGTCAAATTATAGACTGCATGTTACTGGCAGCTAAAGAGGTCACATTATAGACTGCATGTTACTGGCAGCTAAAGAGGTCACATTATAGACTGCATGTTACTGGCAGCTAAAGAGGTCACATTATAGACTGCATGTTACTGGCAGCTAAAGAGGTCACATTATAGACTGCATGTTACTGGCAGCTAAAGAGGTCACATTATAGACTGCATGTTACTGGCAGCTAAAGAGGTCACATTATAGACTGCATGTTACTGGCAGCTAAAGAGGTCAAATTATAGACTGCATGTTACTGGCAGCTAAAGAGGTCACATTATAGACTGCATGTTACTGGCAGCTAAAGAGGTCACATTATAGACTGCATGTTACTGGCAGCTAAAGAGGTCAAATTATAGACTGCATGTTACTGGCAGCTAAAGAGGTCACATTATAGACTGAATGTTACTGGCAGCTAAAGAGGTCACATTATAGACTGCATGTTACTGGCAGCTAAAGAGGTCAAATTATAGACTGCATGTTACTGGCAGCTAAAGAGGTCACATTATAGACTGCATGTTACTGGCAGCTAAAGAGGTCACATTATAGACTGCATGTTACTGGCAGCTAAAGAGGTCACATTATAGACTGCATGTTACTGGCAGCTAAAGAGGTCACATTATAGACTGAATGTTACTGGCAGCTAAAGAGGTCACATTATAGACTGCATGTTACTGGCAGCTAAAGAGGTCACATTATAGACTGCATGTTACTGGCAGCTAAAGAGGTCACATTATAGACTGCATGTTACTGGCAGCTAAAGAGGTCACATTATAGACTGCATGTTACTGGCAGCTAAAGAGGTCAAATTATAGACTGCATGTTACTGGCAGCTAAAGAGGTCACATTATAGACTGCATGTTACTGGCAGCTAAAGAGGTCAAATTATAGACTGCATGTTACTGGCAGCTAAAGAGGTCAAATTATAGACTGCATGTTACTGGCAGCTAAAGAGGTCACATTATAGACTGCATGTTACTGGCAGCTAAAGAGGTCACATTATAGACTGCATGTTACTGGCAGCTAAAGAGGTCACATTATAGACTGCATGTTACTGGCAGCTAAAGAGGTCACATTATAGACTGCATGTTACTGGCAGCTAAAGAGGTCACATTATAGACTGCATGTTACTGGCAGCTAAAGAGGTCAAATTATAGACTGCATGTTACTGGCAGCTAAAGAGGTCACATTATAGACTGCATGTTACTGGCAGCTAAAGAGGTCAAATTATAGACTGCATGTTACTGGCAGCTAAAGAGGTCACATTATAGACTGAATGTTACTGGCAGCTAAAGAGGTCACATTATAGACTGCATGTTACTGGCAGCTAAAGAGGTCAAATTATAGACTGCATGTTACTGGCAGCTAAAGAGGTCACATTATAGACTGCATGTTACTGGCAGCTAAAGAGGTCACATTATAGACTGCATGTTACTGGCAGCTAAAGAGGTCACATTATAGACTGCATGTTACTGGCAGCTAAAGAGGTCACATTATAGACTGAATGTTACTGGCAACTAAAGAGGTCACATTATAGACTGCATGTTACTGGCAGCTAAAGAGGTCACATTATAGACTGCATGTTACTGGCAGCTAAAGAGGTCACATTATAGACTGCATGTTACTGGCAGCTAAAGAGGTCACATTATAGACTGCATGTTACTGGCAGCTAAAGAGGTCAAATTATAGACTGCATGTTACTGGCAGCTAAAGAGGTCACATTATAGACTGCATGTTACTGGCAGCTAAAGAGGTCAAATTAGAGACTGCATGTTACTGGCAGCTAAAGAGGTCAAATTATAGACTGCATGTTACTGGCAGCTAAAGAGGTCACATTATAGACTGCATGTTACTGGCAGCTAAAGAGGTCACATTATAGACTGCATGTTACTGGCAGCTAAAGAGGTCACATTATAGACTGCATGTTACTGGCAGCTAAAGAGGTCACATTATAGACTGCATGTTACTGGCAGCTAAAGAGGTCACATTATAGACTGCATGTTACTGGCAGCTAAAGAGGTCACATTATAGACTGCATGTTACTGGCAGCTAAAGAGGTCACATTATAGACTGCATGTTACTGGCAGCTAAAGAGGTCAAATTATAGACTGCATGTTACTGGCAGCTAAAGAGGTCACATTATAGACTGAATGTTACTGGCAGCTAAAGAGGTCACATTATAGACTGCATGTTACTGGCAGCTAAAGAGGTCACATTATAGACTGCATGTTACTGGCAGCTAAAGAGGTCACATTATAGACTGCATGTTACTGGCAGCTAAAGAGGTCACATTATAGACTGCATGTTACTGGCAGCTAAAGAGGTCACATTATAGACTGCATGTTACTGGCAGCTAAAGAGGTCACATTATAGACTGCATGTTACTGGCAGCTAAAGAGGTCACATTATAGACTGCATGTTACTGGCAGCTAAAGAGGTCAAATTATAGACTGCATGTTACTGGCAGCTAAAGAGGTCACATTATAGACTGCATGTTACTGGCAGCTAAAGAGGTCACATTATAGACTGCATGTTACTGGCAGCTAAAGAGGTCAAATTATAGACTGCATGTTACTGGCAGCTAAAGAGGTCACATTATAGACTGCATGTTACTGGCAGCTAAAGAGGTCACATTATAGACTGCATGTTACTGGCAGCTAAAGAGGTCAAATTATAGACTGCATGTTACTGGCAGCTAAAGAGGTCACATTATAGACTGCATGTTACTGGCAGCTAAAGAGGTCACATTATAGACTGCATGTTACTGGCAGCTAAAGAGGTCACATTATAGACTGCATGTTACTGGCAGCTAAAGAGGTCACATTATAGACTGCATGTTACTGGCAGCTAAAGAGGTCACATTATAGACTGCATGTTACTGGCAGCTAAAGAGGTCACATTATAGACTGCATGTTACTGGCAGCTAAAGAGGTCACATTATAGACTGCATGTTACTGGCAGCTAAAGAGGACAAATTATAGACTGCATGTTACTGGCAGCTAAAGAAGACAAATTATAGACTGCATGTTACTGGCAGCTAAAGAGGTCACATTATAGACTGCATGTTACTGGCAGCTAAAGAGGTCATATTATAGACTGCATGTTACTGGCAGCTAAAGAGGTCACATTATAGACTGCATGTTACTGGCAGCTAAAGAGGTCAAATTATAGACTGCATGTTACTGGCAGCTAAAGAGGTCAAATTATAGACTGCATGTTACTGGCAGCTAAAGAGGTCAAATTATAGACTGCATGTTACTGGCAGCTAAAGAGGTCAAATTATAGACTGCATGTTACTGGCAGCTAAAGAGGTCACATTATAGACTGAATGTTACTGGCAGCTAAAGAGGTCACATTATAGACTGCATGTTACTGGCAGCTAAAGAGGTCACATTATAGACTGCATGTTACTGGCAGCTAAAGAGGTCACATTATAGACTGCATGTTACTGGCAGCTAAAGAGGTCACATTATAGACTGCATGTTACTGGCAGCTAAAGAGGTCAAATTATAGACTGCATGTTACTGGCAGCTAAAGAGGTCACATTATAGACTGCATGTTACTGGCAGCTAAAGAGGTCATATTATAGACTGCATGTTACTGACAGCTAAATAGGTCACATTATAGACTGCATGTTACTGGCAGCTAAAGAGGACAAATTATAGACTGCATGTTACTGGCAGCTAAAGAGGTCACATTATAGACTGCATGTTACTGGCAGCTAAAGAGGACAAATTATAGACTGCATGTTACTGGCAGCTAAAGAGGTCACATTAAAGACTGCATGTTACTGGCAGCTAAAGAGGACAATTATAGACTGCATGTTACTGGCAGCTAAAGAGGTCACATTATAGACTGCATGTTACTGGCAGCTAAAGAGGTCACATTATAGACTGCATGTTACTGGCAGCTAAAGAGGTCACATTATAGACTGCATGTTACTGGCAGCTAAAGAGGACAAATTATAGACTGCATGTTACCAGCAGCTAAAGAGGTCAAATTATAGACTGCATGTTATTGGCAGCTAAAGAGGTCACATGATAGACTGCATGTTACTGGCAGCTAAAGAGGTCAAATGATAGACTGCATGTTACTGGCAGCTAAAGAGGTCAAATTATAGACTGCATGTTACTGGCAGCTAAAGAGGTCAAATTATAGACTGCATGTTACTGGCAGCTAAAGAGGTCAAATTATAGACTGCATGTTACTGGCAGCTAAAGAGGTCAAATTATAGACTGCATGTTACTGGCAGCTAAAGAGGTCACATTATAGACTGCATGTTACTGGCAGCTAAAGAGGTCACATTATAGACTGCATGTTACTGGCAGCTAAAGAGGTCAAATTATAGACTGCATGTTACTGGCAGCTAAAGAGGTCACATTATAGACTGCATGTTACTGGCAGCTAAAGAGGTCACATTATAGACTGCATGTTACTGGCAGTCAAGGGGTAAAATAACGGCTTAGTTACATTGTGGGTTCAAGAGTAGGGCCTGACATTGAGCTTTAGGGGGCAGTGTGTGATCCCCATTGATCATACCCAGTAACTGACAAATTGTCTAGCATTTTTGTGGGACAGCCGGCAACCTTACTTGCAAGTTTTTGTCACAAAGCAGCAAAGACTTTAAGTTGCAGATGAAGTTTTCAGGAGCTTTTTACTAACATGGTTTTGTGTGTAAAATAAATGATTGTATGTTACATGTTCACAAATGATATTTATTGATATACCTATTACTGGCACTGCTGCATGTGGTGTTTGCTAGTATCTGCGTGTACTCTGTCTCTAGGTCTAATTTGACTCTGCCCTCTGTGTCTTTCTCCCATAGGGAACCCCTCCTCTGACGTATTTTATACCTTATTTATATTTAATTTGGACAGTCTCTTCCTTTCCAATCTCTGACTGGACATAAGGCGGAGTGGGAAGAGAGAACAAGGGAGACGGCAGGGGAAAAACCAGTTCTACAGTGGGAAACAATGTAAGTGCTTCTAACAATAAGGGTAAGAACGGTGTTTTGTAGAATATGTATTAGAGCTATGCACAGGGACCTTGCCTTGGGGACACAATTAGCAGAGCTAGATAGCAAGTTACTAGAGCAGTGGTAGCATTTTATGTACAAATCACTAACCTTTGTTAACTGTAGCACTGTGTGATTGCTGGCTGATGGGGTATAGAGCAGTGGTAGCATTGTATGCACACAACACTAACCTTTGTTAACTCTAGCACGGTGTGATTGCTGGCTGATGGGGTATAGAGCAGGGATAGCACCAGAGATTCTACTTAGAGCAGCACAATAGTGTATGTAGGTAGAAGGTGAGGTCTGGGTGTGGAGGAATGCGGTTGGTACAACTGGCATCTCAACACTTCTTGCAGAGAATCCAGTTAGAGTGGGACATGCAAGTCAAAATGAAACGTTCAGATGAAGCATGCAATATGAAATACTTTCACTTTGCTTCCTTTATCAAATTTGTTCTCTTGGTGTCCTCTGTTGAAAAGCAAACCTAGCTGGTGATTGGTGGCTACACACACACACATTTTTATATATATATATATATATATATTGATTTATTGTCATTGGTTCCCAATTGTGCATTGCTGCTTTGGGGATGACCCTTTGCAAGAGTTACACATATGTTGGCAAGATACCCCAAACCGTATGTCTCTGCACCCTCAACCTGTAGACTGTAAGCTCTCCGGAGCAGGGCCCTCTTCCTCCTGTCCCAGATTTGTTTAGTCTGTTATGTTTTTGTACCTTATCACAAATCCTTGACATTGTAAACCCTCTCTGTACCCAGCGCTGCAAAATTTTGTGGGACGCTATACAAATAAATGATAATAATATTTATTATAATAATATGCAAGCAATAGTGTAATAAATTATCCATTCTAATACAGTAGAGCCTTTTCTTTTTGCATGTCGCTTTAACAATTCTTGTATAGAATCCAGTTAGAGTGGAAGCTGTATTACAGGATACTGATCACAGGGAAATAAATCTGTGTTCCAGCATTTACCTTTGATAAGTTAAGCAAACATAAAAACAAAGACTAAATATATTCCTGAGGCTATGAATATCTAAAAGTGCACATGTGATCCAGTGAATGGAGATTATATGATTTTCATTTGTCTCTGGAAGACAAGGAGTTAATCCTATTAAAGGGAAATTTCTGCATGCAAGTAGGTGTGCTAGATAAGGTTGGAGAAATCATCAAAGCTGAAAGGCAGACCAGGTATTAACAAGATATGGGAAACCAGAGAGTAGTAAGATATACATGTAAGTTTAACAATCATTATGCTATATAATAATATGATTACAGGGAGTGCAGAATTATTAGGCAAATGAGTATTTTGACCACATCATCCTCTTTATGCATGTTGTCTTACTCCAAGCTGTATAGGCTCGAAAGCCTACTACCAATTAAGCATATTAGGTGATGTGCATCTCTGTAATGAGAAGGGGTGTGGTCTAATGACATCAACACTCTATATCAGGTGTGCATAATTATTAGGCAACTTCCTTTCCTTTGGCAAAATGGGTCAAAAGAAGGACTTGACAGGCTCAGAAAAGTCAAAAATAGTGAGATATCTTGCAGAGGGATGCAGCACTCTTAAAATTGCAAAGCTTCTGAAGCGTGATCATCGAACAATCAAGCGTTTCATTCAAAATAGTCAACAGGGTCGCAAGAAGCGTGTGGAAAAACCAAGGCGCAAAATAACTGCCCATGAACTGAGAAAAGTCAAGCGTGCAGCTGCCAAGATGCCACTTGCCACCAGTTTGGCCATATTTCAGAGCTGCAACATCACTGGAGTGCCCAAAAGCACAAGGTGTGCAATACTCAGAGACATGGCCAAGGTAAGAAAGGCTGAAAGACGACCACCACTGAACAAGACACACAAGCTGAAACGTCAAGACTGGGCCAAGAAATATCTCAAGACTGATTTTTCTAAGGTTTTATGGACTGATGAAATGAGAGTGAGTCTTGATGGGCCAGATGGATGGGCCCGTGGCTGGATTGGTAAAGGGCAGAGAGCTCCAGTCCGACTCAGACGCCAGCAAGGTGGAGGTGGAGTACTGGTTTGGGCTAGTATCATCAAAGATGAGCTTGTGGGGCCTTTTCGGGTTGAGGATGGAGTCAAGCTCAACTCCCAGTCCTACTGCCAGTTTCTGGAAGACACCTTCTTCAAGCAGTGGTACAGGAAGAAGTCTGCATCCTTCAAGAAAAACATGATTTTCATGCAGGACAATGCTCCATCACACGCGTCCAAGTACTCCACAGCGTGGCTGGCAAGAAAGGGTATAAAAGAAGAAAATCTAATGACATGGCCTCCTTGTTCACCTGATCTGAACCCCATTGAGAACCTGTGGTCCATCATCAAATGTGAGATTTACAAGGAGGGAAAACAGTACACCTCTCTGAACAGTGTCTGGGAGGCTGTGGTTGCTGCTGCACGCAATGTTGATGGTGAACAGATCAAAACACTGACAGAATCCATGGATGGCAGGCTTTTGAGTGTCCTTGCAAAGAAAGGTGGCTATATTGGTCACTGATTTGTTTTTGTTTTGTTTTTGAATGTCAGAAATGTATATTTGTGAATGTTGAGATGTTATATTGGTTTCACTGGTAAAAATAAATAATTGAAATGGGTATATATTTGTTTTTTGTTAAGTTGCCTAATAATTATGCACAGTAATAGTCACCTGCACACACAGATATCCCCCTAAAATAGCTATAACTAAAAACAAACTAAAAACTACTTCCAAAACTATTCAGCTTTGATATTGAGTTTTTTTGGGTTCATTGAGAACATGGTTGTTGTTCAATAATAAAATTAATCCTCAAAAATACAACTTGCCTAATAATTCTGCACTCCCTGTATGTATGCTGAGGGTATGGTGTAGGTGTGTAGAAAACCGGGGATATTTTTAGGTGACATTCATGAGATTGGGGAAAAGTTAAGAAAGACCTGCCAGTGTTGGGTCGTAGAGAGACACAGAAATATGGTATTTAGTGGCATGACTAAGTACACGGGCAGTTTTATGTAGGTCCTATACTCCCAATAATTATGGTAACACCCTTTATTCTCAAATATATCAGCAACCATAGATTTGCACATAATTTCTTTATTTACATATCTTTGTCAACTGTCCTGATTTTCCTGGGTAGCCCAGATTTTTGGCCTTTATGGCCAGACATGAGGTTTTTTGTTTATTAAAGGGACACTGAACCCAATTTTTTTCTTTTGTGATTCAGATAGAACATGCAATTTTAAGCAAATTTCTAATTTACTCCTATTATCAAATTTTCTTCATTCTCTTTATATCTTTAATTGAAAAGCAAGAATGTAAGTTTAGATGCCGGCCCATTGGGTTGTTCTTGCTGATTGGTGGATTGATTTAACCGACCAATAAACAAATGCTGAACCAAAACAATAACTTAGATGCACATAAAGATAGCAAGAGAATGAAGAAAAATTGATAATAACAGTAAATTAGAAAGTTGCTTAAAATGGCATACTCTATCTGAATCACAAAAGAAAAAAATTGGGTTCAGTTTCCCTTTAAGTCTCCTGCTCTTTAGAGCAGCAGATTACCAAAATAATATAGCTAATTTGGAGAACTGGGATGAGTGAATCCCTCACATTTTTACATCTTAGATTAAGTAATTTAATATTTTATGCACATTGTGTGCAATATGTATTGGTTGTTTTAGGGTGGAAATAGACAGTAATTGTGGTCTATATTACTGCTTACTCAATGGCTTACTTTATATAGGTTAAATGCTTAGTACATTTGTAGTAAAGTAAAATGCACTAGAATATCCCTTTAAGATGTACCAGATTATCTTAATGCTCAGTAGAACCCCAGCAATATATGTGGTAGGCGAATTAGCAAGGGTGAGTGTGTGATTACTTATAGAGTAGATCAGTTGTCACTTTCTTAAAACTCTATAGTTTTGGCTTCAGTTGGGACAGAAACATAGTGCAGCTGGTCAAACACAGTCAATAGGAATTCAGAGAATGCTCCATTGAGACAATTATTTCATTTCTTTGTTTATGCTTTGGAACTGATTTAATATAATTCAATTATTGAAATATTATTGTTTCTAATAATTTGCTTCAGCTCTTCTTTACAGAAAAAGTGGTTGATGTATAGAATGAATTCCCAGCAGAGGCGGTAGTGACACATAGAGCGAGGGGCATGAAGACTGATGCATTAGTGTTGTATGAGATATTACGGGTAGCAAGAAGAGACGGCTCCCTATGCAATACTGGGGACCCTTGTACTGCTACTGACAGACCAGCCCTATGGGTTCTGATGGGGCTCATATTACAGGAAAATATCTGCTACAGCAAAACATATTCTGTAACCTAAGTGACAATTGTTACTATGTAGATGTAAAATTGCCTTTTCACATGTAACATAGTAGATGAGGTTGAAAAAAGACCGAAGTCCATCGAGTTCAACCTATACAAATCTAAAATATATACAAAAAGCTCCAGTTAAGCTTAAATAATCCCACTAAAAGGTGACCCATTTAATACTAGCAATCATATCCATGAATTTTGTTTATAGACAGAAATGTATCCAAATAATTTTTAAATGTATCTAGGGTATTGGCATTCACTACCTCCTTTGGTAATGAGTTACACAATTTTATTGCTCTTACAGTGAAAAAAAGTTTCCGTTGCAGGAGATTAAATCTCCTTTCCTCCAACCTTAAATTGTGACCTCTGGTCACAAACAATTTTCTTGGAATAAACAGAGCTTCTGCCATCTCTGTATATGGGCCTTGAATATATTTATATAAAGTAATCATGTCACCTCTTAAGCGCCTTTTTTCTAAAGAAAATAGACCCAGTTTGGCTAGCCTCTCCTCATAGGTTAAATTCTCCAATCCCCTTATTAGCTTTGTGGCCCTTCTCTGAACTTTTTCTAGTTCTGCAATATCTTTTTTTGCGATTGGCCCCCAGAACTGCACTCCATACTCAAGGTGAGGTCTTACCAGGGCTTTATATAGTGACAGAATTATGCTTTCCTCCCTTGCGTCAATGCCTCTTTTAATACATGCTAGTATCTTATTAGCCTTTGAAGCTGCTGCCCTGCATTGTGCACCCATCTTTAGCTTGTTATCTATTACTACCCCCAAATCCCTTTCCTCCTGTGTTTGGCTAAGTCTTGTCCCATTTAAATAATACGTTGCCTGCTTATTTTTACTTCCAAAATGTAGAACCTTGCATTTTCCCGTATTAAATCTCATTTTCCATTTACCTGCCCATACTTCTAGTTTTTGCAGGTCCCTTTGTAACGAAAGTTCATCCTGCGCTGACCTAATGACCTTACTTAACTTAGTATCATCTGCAAAAATAGAGATGTCGCTATTTAATCCTAGCTCCAAGTCATTTATAAAAATATTAAAAAGAATAGGGCCCAGCCCTGATCCCACTGATGTGACATACTTAGAGACATATAACTGTCACCTTTCATATTTCTACTACCAGGGATTGTTTAGGGGTCAGAGCATCACTTTGCTCTGAACTATCCTGTAGGTAGGTGCTTCATTCTGCTGTTCTCTGTGTTCTATCAATGACTTTTAAACTCTGCCCTAAAACTGTCACTAAACAAACCAGCCATGCCTATATACCACCCCTACACTGCCCAGCTATGCTCACAGACTACCCATAAAATGCCCCGCTATGCTCACACACCACAGCTACACTGCCCAGACATGCCCACAGACCAGCCTTAAAATGCCCAGCTATGCCTACAGACCACACCTACACTGCCCAGACATGCCCACAGACCAGCCTTAAAATGCCAAGCTATGCCTACAGACCACACCTACACTGCCCAGACACGCCCACAGACCAGCCTTAAAATGCCCAGCTATGCTTACACACCACACCTACACTGCCCAGACATACCCACAGACCAGCCTTAAAATGCCCAGCTATGCCTACAGACCACACCTACACTGCCCAGACATGCACAGACTACCCATAAAATGCCCAGCTATGCCTACAGACCACACCTACACTGCACAGACATGCCCACAGACCAGCCTTAAAATGCCTAGCTATGCCTACAGACCACACCTACACTGCCCAGACATGCCCACAGACCAGCCTTAAAATGCCTAGCTATGCCTACAGACCACACCTACACTGCCCAGACATGCCCACAGACCAGCCTTAAAATGCACAGCTATGCCTACAGACCACACCTACACTGCCCAGACACGTCCACAGACCAGCCTTAAAATGCCTAGCTATGCTTACACACCACACCTACACTGCCCAGACATGCCCACAGACCAGCCTTAAAATGCCTAGCTATGCTTACACACCACACCTACACTGCCCAGACATGCCCACAGACCAGCCTTAAAATGCCTAGCTATGCCTACAGACCACACCTACACTGCCCAGACATGCCCACAGACCAGCCTTAAAATGCCTAGCTATGCTTACACACCACACCTACAATGCCCAGAAATGCCAACAGACCAGCCTTAAAATGCCCAGCTATGCCTACAGACCACACCTACACTGCCCAGACATGCCCACAGACCAGCCTTAAAATGCCTAGCTATGCTTACACACCACACCTACAATGCCCAGAAATGCCCACAGACCAGCCTTAAAATGCCCAGCTATGCCTACAGACCACACCTACACTGCCCAGACATGCCCACAGACCAGCCTTAAAATGCCAAGCTATGCCTACAGACCACACCTACACTGCCCAGACATGCCCACAGACCAGCCTTAAAATGCCAAGCTATGCCTACAGACCACACCTACACTGCCCAGACACGTCCACAGACCAGCCTTAAAATGCCCGGCTATGCCTACAGACCACACCTACACTGCCCAGACACGTCCACAGACCAGCCTTAAAATGCCTAGCTATGCTCACACACATACACTGCCCAGAAATGCCCACAGACCAGCCTTAAAATGCCTAGCTATGCTTACACACCTACACTGCCCAGAAATGCCCACAGACCAGCCTTAAAACGCCCGGCTATGCCTACAGACCACACCTACACTGCACAGACATGCCTGCAGATTAAACCTACAATGCCCAGACATGCCCACAGACCAGCCTTAAAACGCCCAGCTATGCCTACAGACCACACCTACACTGCCCAGACATGCCTGCAGACTAAACCTACACTGCCCAAACATGCCCACAGACCAGCCTTAAAATGCACAGCTATGCCTACAGACCACACGTACACTGCCCAGACACGTCCATCCACAGACCCCATCCACACTGCCCAGACATGCCCACAGACCACACGTACACTGCCCAGACACGTCCACAGACCCCATCCACACTGCCCAGACATGCCCACAGACCACACGTACACTGCCCAGACACGTCCACAGACCCCATACACACTACCCAGACATGCCCACAGACCACATCTACACTGCCCACACATGCCCATATATCACCCCTAAACTGCCAAGACATGTTCACAGACTACCCCTTAACTACCCAACTATGCCCTTAGACCATCACTGTACTACCGAGCCATGCCCATAGACCACCTTTAAGCCACTCAGCTACACCTACATATCACTCCTGAACTGCCCAGCTACATCCCCTGATACAACCCCCAGACGATCCAGTAACACTTCCATAGTGTGGAAATAATTTTTCAGATGCAAAGTAATTGGCCACAATACCGATATGATAATGTCACTTACACGTTAGCTACTTAGGTTGCATAACATGATTTCACCAACCAGAACATGACATTTTTGCATCAGAATATCCCATTAACGACAGTGAGCTCAGTGATAAGAAGTAAAGCCTGGGTCTGAGAGTTTCACGTCGGCTCTGTGAAACTGCAGGACACAGGAGTGGGAGGAAGTGGGTGTGACCCAGTCAGAGGCCCTTAGCGTATTGTTCTCATCTCATGTACAACTGCCCTTAGTAACCCTTGTGACCATTTAACTGTTAAAGGGACATTAAACACTTTTAGATGGTAATATAAAATGGTAAATCACACACACACATATATATATATATAAAAACTCTGCAATATATTTTCATTATTTATTTGATCCCCTTCACCTGTAATTATATTCTGAAATTGTGAGCTTTTCAGTTCCTGTTAGAAATGGAAGTGCAGAACACTGTTATATTCTACACAACCATTGGCTGCACACTCTAGTGACCTATTTATACCTGTCCCCGATTGGCCACAGCTGAGAAGGTAACCTAAGTTACAACATGGCAGCTCCCAATGTTTTATAGTCACTAGACACTTATTTTGTCAATATTTAACCAGTTAACGAAACTTAAAAAAAAAAAAAAAACATCTACATGATATTCTCAGACTGATATTTTCTTTGAATGCATCCTTCTATCTAGCATTTATTTAGTCTCTATTGTCCCTTTTATTATTATTATTATCGGTTATTTGTAGAGCGCCAACAGATTCCGCCGCGCTTTAATCTGCCAAGTGCCATATAATGCAACGTGTTAAATACATTTTCTAGTTTGTTAAACCAAGTTCTGCATTATTTGACCCTAACTTGCTATGGTCTAGTTCCCATTGCTGTTGTAAACTGTGCAAACTGTTAGTAACAAGTACCTCTATTAAAGGGACAGTAAACATCTTGTAATTACTAGACATTTCTGTTGTGTTGCTATAGAATAACATATCAGCCAAAATCCACCAGCCATTTGCCTTATTTGAAGGAGACAATCTGGGCTTTAGTCTGCAGACAACAAGGCTAGTCACTGTCATAAAGTTAGTATAAAATGCATTGTTTTTTCAGTTTTTAACTGATAAAGCAAGTTATGGACAGATATGTAGCGAAGTTAGGCTGCAGAAGTCAGCAGGTGCATTTCAAGTTCTGAGAATTACAAAACCCAAAATAAATAATGAAAATAAGTTTTTTTTATTGTACATAACTAAACATTGTGGGCCAGATTACAAGTGGAGCGCTATTTAACAGTCCCACTCGAAAGTTAACTGCAATAGACGTAAGCTATTTTGCATGCGTCGGGTTTTGCTCAATTTATGAGTTGAAAGTAAATTGTTTTTGTTGCGCGCAAATGTTAGCACTCCACTCGTAATCTGGCCCTGTGTGTGTGTGTGTGTATGTATGTATGTATATATATATATATATATATATATATATATATATATATATACATATAACAAATATAGCCCAGAAAGGAGTAAAACTATGCAAGTACTGCTCTTTATATTACTGGCAGCCAAGGAGGGGGTTAAACACTGCTCTGTAAAGCACCAAGGTAACATATGTGCTCTGTATTTTACAGTCAGCAAAGGGAATGTAAAAACACTGATCTGTGTGTGTTACTGGCAGTCAAGGGGGTGGGTCAAATCACTGTTGTGTTTGTTACTGGCAGTCAAGGGGGTGGGTCAAATCACTGCTGTGTGTGTTGCCGGCAGTTAAGGGGGTGGGTCAAATCACTGCTGTGTGTGCTACGGACAGTTAATGAGGTGTCAAATCACTGTTGTGTGTGTTACTGGTAGTTAAGGGGGTGGGTCAAATCACTGTTGTGTGTGTTACTGGCAGTTAAGGGGGTGGTTCAAATCACTGTTGTGTGTGTGCTACAGACAGTCAAGGGGTGTCAAATCACTGCTGTGTGTGCTACTGGCAACCAATTGGATACATTCGCTGCTGTGTGTGTGTGTTACTGGTAGTTAAAGCGGTAAAATTAATTATTTGTTGCTGGCATCAAAGGGGATACAATCACGGCTCAGTTGTGAAAAATTTACATAATTGTGACTGAAGGGAGGACTTTGGGCGTAATCATTTAGTTATATCACATCTATCACCTGTGTGACCAAAGGACAGTCTACTGACAATCCAAATGATTAGCCAAACAGCAGCAAATGTTAAACACATACACAGGATCAGTAATACAAAAATGATGTGCTGATAAATTAGCCCATGTTATTTTCACATAAGAATGATCCTTTTAATTGCCAAATCAAACTGATTTGTCATAAACCCATTCTTAACCAAAACAACCAGTTACATCAGGTTGTTAAACAGGCAATGCAAAATGTTTACCTGGGACAAAAGTGAATTTTTACATCAGCACTCAACAGAACCTCTTATAAAATATTAATGACATAATATGTATTTCAACATGCACTGCAGACATTATTTATTTTCCCTGTTTGTTCTTAAAGTGAAAGGCAACCATAGCGTTTTTGAAATGCTAGGGTTGACTCTTGAAACAAATAAAAGGGCACTTTCATTCATATAGTATAAGATACTTCATGCAGAAAGTGCCTTTATTCGTTTTAACCGTTCGCCGTTCTTAGCTGCTACGGCAGCCCACTGGCAAAAAAGTTTTTGCTAAGAGGTGACGTTTTCACCTCTTAGCCAATAGCCGTGAGGTATATCCGGTTTGGCGCCCAGTCTACCATAGCATTTCAAAAACGCTATGGTTGACTTTCACTTTAAAGGGATTGGAAACAGCTAAATTTTCTTTCATTGGTTTGGATAGAACATACGATTTTAAACAGCTTTCCAATTTACTTCTATTTTCACATTTGCTTCATTCTCTTGTTATCCTTTGATGAAGGAACAGCTTTGCACTGCTGGCAGTTAGCTGAACACATACCAGTAAGCTAATCACAAGAGACAAATGTGTGCAGGCACCAATCAGCAGCCAGCTCCCACTAGTGTAGGAAATGTGCGTATTATTTTTCAACAAGGGATGACAAGAGAACAAAGCAAGTTCGAAAATAGAATTGAATTTAAAGTGTCTTAAAATGACATGCTCTATCTGAATCATACACATTTAATTTTGAATTTCCTATCCCTTCAAATACTTCTGAAAATAATCTTTGTTTTACACCCCTAGAGGGGCTCACTTACACTGGGTATAGAACCTGCCACTGATCACATGGAAGGGTAAACTAGACTAGATCCACTGAGCCACATTGACAAAGTGACTCTTGAACTGGAGTTTGGACAGTAGGACTAATGAGACAGCGATTCTTTTCAGTAGCTATCTGAGTGATGTTTAGCAGATTATATTGTTATTAGACATGAATAAATTAGTTTACAAATTTTCGAATCCATTATTCCTATTCAGAATTTTTCATTGTTCCTAAACCGCAGTTCCCCGGCACCGACACTAACTCTAAAATAAAGGTATTAACCCCTAAACCACCGTTCCCCAACACTAACTAAACCTATTAACACCTAAACCGCCGTCCCGAAACATTGCCGACACAAACTCAACTTTGTAACCCCTTAACTGCATGCCCCCCACATCGCCGACATGAGCTAAACCTATTAACCCCTAAACCGCACCCCCCACATCGCCAACACTAACTAAACCTATTAACCCCTAAACCGCCGTCCCGAAACATCGCCGACGCGAACTAAACCTATTTACCCCTAAACCGTATTAAACTATATTAACCCCTAACTTTTAAACCTAACCCTAAACCTAACACCCCCTAACTTTAACATAATTTAAATAGACCTAAATTAAAGTTTAAATTATTAACTAAATAATATAATACCTATTTAAAACTAAACACATACTTTACTTACCTGTGAAATAAAACCTAAGCTAGCTACAATATAGGGGATATTAATATAGTTTAATTTAGCTTATTGCAATGTGGGGGCTGGCGGTTTAGGGGCTAATTAATAGGTTTAGCTAGTGGTGGGGATGTGGTTTAGGGGTTAATAGGTTTAGTTAGTGTCGGCGATGTTTGGGAACTGCGGTTTAGGGGTTAATAGGTTTAGTGTCGGCAATTTCGGGGTTAATAACTATTTTGTAATTTAGTTAGCGGCGGCGATGTGGGGGACAGCGGTTAAGGTGGTGTTAGTGATGTGGGGGGACGGAAATTTAGGGGTTAATAGCTTTATTTAGTGGCAGCGGCTTAACATAATTGCCGGAACATTAGTTAGAAATAACGATTCGGTCCGTAATAAATATTCGGTCCGACATTAATAATAATTCTGTAACGGTTTTGAATGCATCCGAATTTCAAAATTCGGAATGACACGAATAAATTTTGAAACCGAATTACCGACACATACCGAATTATTACGAATGTCTCAAACCGAATTTTTTTACGACCCAAATCGGAACGAAGCAAATCTAATTTTTTCGATTGAGCACAAGTCTAATTGTTATATTATATTGTTTTTATCCATTTTAATACATATTTTTAAGCCTAGATTTGTTCTTTAGTAGCAAACGTTTCCTTTCACTTCCCTTGTATCATGTGACAGCTGTTAACACACTCATATGTATACAGCAATACCTCGTTTTAGTGCACTTTGCTTTATTGCGCTTGCATATATTTACAAATTGAAGGTTTGTGGCACTGTGTCAAGCAGTCTGTCGGTGCTGAATAAAGATATATGCACATATAAAAACATACATTAACATATAAAACACATACACATGAATAAACATATATACACATAAACATATAAAAACACATATAAACACATACACATGAATAAACATATATACACATAAATAAACATATAAACACATACACATGAATAAACATATATACACATAAATAAACATATAAAAACACATATAAACACATACACATGAATAAACATATATACACATAAACATATAAAAACACATATAAACACATACACATGAATAAACATATATACACATAAACATATAAAAACACATAAACACATACACATGAATAAACATAAACATATAAAAACACATATAAACACATACACATGAATAAACATATATACACATAAACATATAAAAACACATATAAACACATACACATGAATAAACATATATACACATAAACATATAAAAACACATATAAACACATACACATGAATAAACATATATACACATAAATAAACATATAAAAACACATAAACACATACACATGAATAAACATATATACACATAAATACATATGAATAAACATATATACACATTAACCTTTTAAAGCCGTTATGCCGTTCCATTCCGTCATAATTAGACTGGGCTTTAAAGCCGTTATGACGGAATGGAACGTCATAACTAACGGCTGTCCTGAAGCCTTCTGTGCTTCAGGGATTTAATCGCGGTCTGGAGGGCGTTCCTAGGATTGTAGGGACGCCCCCCAGATGCGATCCAATAATTGAAATCTCGCGATCGTATGCACGATCGCGTAGTTTCAATTTGTCTACATCGGAACAGTTGTTCCGATGTAGGCACTTTAACCCTGTCACGAAAGGGTTAATGCACATGAATAAACATAAACACATAAACACACATGAATACACATGAATAAACACATTAATAAACATATATAAACACATAAATACACATGAATAAACATATAAACACATTAATAAACATACAGTATATACACATGAATAAACATATATACACATAAATACACATGTTTAAACATATACACACACCTATATACAGTCATGGCCAAAAATATTGGCACCCCTGCATTTCTGTCAGTTAATGCACCACTTCGCCCAGAAAATTGTTGCAATTACAAATGTTTAGGCATTCTCAAGTTTATTTATTTTGTTTGTATTTGTATGACACAAAAAAGTGGAGGAAAAAAAGCCAGACTTTTATCAGACTATGCGTTTCAGGGTCCCGCCCCTTCATTATTCTATCTGAACCTTGAAATTTAATTTTTTACATTAATGTAATTTTAACTCTGGATTGTGAATTGGAAAATCGTGGAACTAGTGGCATAAACATCTCTTCGCCTATTTTAAACTGCCTCTAAGCACAGACGTGCAGTCATAATTTACCTGTAAACTTAAAGGGACATGACACCCACATTTTTTCTTTCATGATTTAGAAAGAGAATGCAATTGTAAACATCTTTCTAATTTACTTATATTATCTAATTTGTTTTATTCTCTTGATATTCTTTGCTGAAAAGCATATCTAGATATGCTCAGCAGCTGGTGATTGGTTGCTGCACATAGAAGCCTCGTGTGATTGGCTCACCATGTGCATTGCTTTTTCTTCAACTAAAGATATCTAAAAAATGAAGCAAAATAAATAATAGAAGTAAATTGTAATGTCGTTTAAATTTCTATTCTCTATCTGAATCATGAAAGAAAAATGTGGGGTTTAGTGACCCTTTAATTTCTATACAATCCTTTATAAAATATTTGGAAAAGCCTGATCTGTTTAAAGTATGTTCTAAAATGGTCCCGTTTATTAACAAAAAAAATGTAAAAATGGGATAATCCATCTTCTAGCATTTATAAATTGTGTTTTTTGTATTTTGTCAACACAAAATGGTGTTTAATATGAGCGTTTATTCTAGTTTTACATCTTGTTTTTTCCATACTCCAAGTAACTTTATCTTCTTTGTGTCACAGATGGAAGAGGATGACTACAATAAGCTCTTGCTTGATGCACCACCTGGACTTTTCTACAGATTCCCGTTGCTGCCAGTACGTGGAGTCCCCCTCATGAAACCCATCGTAGAAAACTGGGAGAAGATTGAGGCTTTTCAAGCCAAACCAGATGACCTTCTAATAGCCACTTATCCCAAGGCAGGTAAGTCAGCCATATTCCCTTGACTCTCTGTCTTCACTGCCTTTTCTGTTGCATATTTTCTGTTAGTATCTTGGGACATTTTTATGACTTCTATAGAAAGTTTTAACGTTACTGTGACTGGAATGTCGTAGGCAGAGATCTTGTCTATACCAGTATCTTACCATGCCTAGAGCAAACTGTCATGCATATTGTGTGATTTCACGGTTTTGGGTGTAGTCTACACTTCTCTAGAAAAAGTCCTGGTTTCTAAAGTGAAACCAGAAACTTTCCCAACTCTGCCCACACTCCTAACATGCCCACACAATGACCCTGCCCATACTCCACCTGATCCTGCCTCCCAAACACTCATGATTCCACCCCTGCTTATAATGGTTTCACGTACAAATCAGAACTCCACCTACAAGCCTCCCTAAGTGTTACTGCACCGTTTGAGTGGTTAGACAGGCTGGAGCACATGGTGGAAAGAGAGTGGAATATAGACGTTGCATACAAGAGGCTACTGCAAAAGGCCAGGGAATTTAACTACCGAGAAGAAGTATAATATGTATTTGGCAAGATAGGTTCTAAGTGTCAGAGAGAAAGAGGGAGCTGGGGCAGGAGAGCTCAGTCCTTGGAATCACAAAGTCAGAGGGTGAAGCAGTTGATGTTCACCCACCCAGGTGTCGAACCCCAGGAGTTATGTAACAAGGGACTGCAAGTAACCAGCATTACACCCACTGCCTGAAGCTTTCAAGCACAACTGTTAGAAACTGTGCAAGATGTAAAAGACAAATTGCCCTTCACAGATGGTTTCAATGATGCTGCCCTGAGACTTCTTAGGGAGTCTAATGCTATTGTGCTATGTAAGGAAGTCCTCACAGAGGCTGCAACCTCTTTTTTTTAAATCAGATCCAGAATGTTAGTCATATTTTAGATGGCGTTTAATTAATCAGATGTAATGAAGATGCGCTATAACTTGCTTTTATGACATTTAAATACCCTGTGTTCTCCGCAGCCCACTTCAAAAGTCAATTTTTTGTGAGCTAAAGATTTGAATTGTTATCCAATCAGCGCTCTAGCTACAACAAAAGTGCCATATGAGGAGACTGCTGATTGGACAACTATTCAAACTTTTAGCTCACCGAAAAATGGACTTTTGAAGTGGGCAGAGGAGTGCAGGGTATTTGAATTTTTATATCTATATTAAAAGCAGATTATAGCGCAACTTCATTACATCTAATGAATTAAACTTCATCTAAAATATCACTAATATTGCTGAACTGATTTTAAAAAGGTGAGAGTTTATCATCACTAAAGTTATCCAGATCTTACGTAACAAAACAAAAGCACAAATGTAAGATGCTGCTATAGGAAAATGCTCTTTTGCTTGCCTATACCTATGTGTTTAAGCCATGTAAAGAGGTGAACCAATATAGTTAAAGTCATCTCTTGTTCAGCCACCACTAGCCTGGAGTTGAACACTCACTGAGCCAATCATTAGTGACACGGATAGCTGCTTATCACTGTACGTATTCATCTCAGATAGAATAGTGCATTGTCGCTGTGGAGTGGATGATCTAAAGATCTCTGCGCCGGTAAAGCAAAGTCTCGTTAGTACTGTGAGGTCTCAAAGAATTCTAGAAATGTTAGCCTGAGAGCGGATTATCTCGCTATGCAGGAATATACAAGAGAAACATATATGACAATTTAATGCTAAAATAAAATACATAAGATTTAGTGTGGTTTTTGATTATCAGGTCCTAGGTGTTTGATAGCGCCAATAACAGATCTATTACAAGAGCAGAGCACCAATAAATCTTTATTTATAAAGATGAGTTCAGTTGCACTTCTGTCCTAATATATCAGGAGGGTAATTTGCACGTTTCTAGTTGGATCTATGGGACCCATTGAAGGATGCCCAAACAGCAGCCGTGTCCAGCCCACTCTTAGATACCGTGAGACCCATTTTACACAATTCTAAGGCTTTACTAACCAAACCTAAATAACAACAACATAAAACCCGGATTTGATTCCTATATTATGCTGCATTTGTCTGTTCTACTTATCTAGTAATGTAGGGAAATCTACCCTACACACAACTCTCAGTGCAAGTTCATATAATTGTTCCATGAGAACCTGACACAAAGCTTAGTCAGATCTTGCAGAGAGCTTTAATGTATCTAGACCATCGTGTCTTCATTTTTATTCTCCTCTCCTCTTGCTATCTAGGTACCACATGGATGCAGGAGATAGTGGATTCCATCATGAACGATGGAGATATAGAAAAAGCCAAGCGTGCCCCAACTCATGTACGCAGCCCTTTCCTGGAGATCTCCTCTCCCCCTCCTGTCCCAAGTGGTGAGTAGGTTCCTTGACCTTTGGTCCCAGCATCACTCTGACCTGGATATTTATGCCATATCTTTGTCTTAAAGGGATTGAAGTGTTGGAAAAAACTCCTTCCCCACGACTTATAAAAACTCACCTGCCATATGAATTGATTCCAAAATCCTTCTGGGAACAAGACTGCAAGGTACAAGGAGGGAAGAGGTGTGAGAATGAGTCAGGGAAAATAAAATGGATGATGGTGAAATACAATAAACAAGACAGAGAAACTCAGGGGTCAAGTCGAGTGGGAACTCATGGGAACGGAATTTCTGCACTATTTTTGCAGATTTACTAAAGTGCAGACGGACACAATACGATGTAGCGTATGATGTCCACCACACATCAATAAATGCCGACAGCATACGCTGTCGGCATTTATCATTGCACAAGCAGTTTTAGTGAACTGCTTGTGCAATGTTGCCCCCTGCAGATTCGCTGCCAATCAACCGCTAGCAGGGGGTGTTAATCAGCCCGATCGTATAAGATCGGGCAGATTGAAGACCGCAGTCTCAGAGGCAGCAGGCAAACTCTAAAGACCGCTGCTTCATAACTGCTGTTTCCAGCTAAACTAAAGGCTTGCGCGAAAACAGGGGCATCAAGCTCCATTTAGAGCTTGATCATTCGGCCCCTATGGACAGAGAACAGTAACACTTCAATAAACACTGCTGCTGGTGGGAGGAGCTGGAGCACAGTCTGGTTAGAGGGATAGTGAGATCCTCTAGTAATGGGCAGTAACATTTCTGTGTGGCTTTCTCTGGGGTCAGCAGAAATAGGACTATTGCACCTTAAATGGGTGAGACTCTGTGACAGAGGAGGATTATCAGGCCCAAAGCAACCATTCAACCCTTCATTAGATTTAATTTGCTTTCATTAACCAAACTGTATAGATTATGTGTATATTACAGTGTGTAATATATATATATTTGTGAGGGGGTGGAAGTTTTGGTGAGTTCCCACACTTTATTTTTGTAGGACTTGACCCCTGCAGAAACTAAGTACATATTGAAGACAGAGAATGGAGAAAGACCAGAAACACTGTTGTATTAATAGTATGGGAGGATAAGGTCATGAGATATTCTGATTAAAGGGACATGAAACCCTACTACTACTACTGAGAATTAGAGATTTCAGAGCTAAAAATGGCAAAATAAATAATGTGCATTGCAAAGTTGCTTCATTGCACAAAACTAAACATTTTGTACAAAAATCTCAAGATGTTTATTGTCCCTTTAAAGGGACATTATACATTAGATTTTTCTTTGCATATGTGTTTTGTAGATCAATTTATATAGCCCATACAGATTTATTTTTTTTAATATATAGTTTTGCTTATTTTTTAAATAACATTGCTCTGATTTTCAGACTCCTAACCAAGCCCCAAAGTTTTAGGAGAATACTGACGTATACCTACTCCAGCTTGCTCCTGTTTGTGTGAAGGGTCTTTTCATATGCAAAGGAAGGGGGGGGGGAGTGTTTGATATTTCCCACTTGCAGTGGGTGTTCCAGTAACCTTTTAAACAGAGCTAAACTGGAAGCTTTTAAGTAAGTTTGTAAACTGTTTTATACTGGATTTTTAAATCAGTATCTGTGCATATTATTCTTTTTAGTAGTGTCTATTACATGCAGTTATATGAAAATTGGTGTATACTGTCCTTTTAAGGTATTAAAAAAACATGTAGGATAAAGGCGTAGAAATCAGGACAAGGGTTTGGTTTAAAAAGAGAATCAGAACAATAGAAACTAGGAGATAAACATATTGCAAGAGTGTGTGTTACAGTAATATGTTCAGGGAAAGAGAGTATATGTGATTCACAAATACAGAGTGGGTACAGATAAACACACATGTATATAAGGGTAGGGTATTTGTAATATAGACACACGCACACAGGAGTAGTGTAGTTGAAGTATAGATATACACACATGTAGGGTAGTGAATTTGGAGTATAGATATACACACATACTATAGTGCATTTGGAGTATATTCACAGATGTAGGTTAGTGTATTTGGGAGTATAGATATACACAAACAGTGCAGTGTATTTGGAGTTTAGATATACACACATGTAGGGTAGTGTATTTGGGAGTATATATATATATATATATATATATATACACACACACACACAAATAGTGTAGTGTATATACACAAACAGTGTAATGTATTTACACACACGTAGGATATATTGGAACATACATATACACACATGTAGGGTAGTGTATTTGGAGTTTAGATATACACACATGTAGGGTAATGTAGTTGGAGTATAGATACACACATGTAGGGTAGTGTATTTAGGAGCATAGATATACACAAACAGTGTAGTGTATTTACACACACATGTAGTGTAGTTGGAGTATAGATACACACACGTAGGGTAGTGTTGTTGGAGTATAGATAAATGTAGGGTAGTTGGAGTATAGATACATGTAGTTTAGGGTAGTTGGAGTATAGATACACACATGCATGGTAATGTAGTTGGAGTATAGATATACACACATGTAGTGACTGTAGTTGGAATATAGATATACACACATGTAGTGTAGTTGGAATATAAATATACACACACATGTAGGGTATTGTATTTGCAACATACAGGTGAAACTTGAAAAATTAGAATATTGTGCAAAAGATCATTTATTTCACTAATGCAACTTAAAAGGTGAAGCTAATATATGAGATAGACTCATTACATGCAAAGCAAGATAGTTCAAGCCGTGATTTGTCATAATAGTGATGATTATGGCTTACAGCATTTGTAATGATGTGTTATATGCAGATGGGGACAGTATGGGTGATAACTATGAAGACCTCAGACTTTTTTCTCTCCCCTCCACAGGTGATATATGTTGCCCGCAATGCAAAGGACAATGCTGTGTCATATTACTTTTTTGACAAGATGAATAAAACCCAGCCAGATCCTGGCACATGGGAGCAGTACACGGAATGCTTCCTGCAAGGAGAAAGTATGTTCCTGGATCAGACTAGCTGAGACTCCGGGAGTGATAAGCTGATAGACAGAAAATATACAGCATACAATTCATATTAGAAACACAAAGAACAACCGAGGCCCAGACCCTGGGAGTCACTATAACATAACAGCCGCAGTACCTTTGTTGCCGTTATCTATGGTAGCCTTTTATCATAGCTCTTTTTAAAAAAGTGACACCTCCAGCTTTTCAACACCCTACCACTTTAAATCACACCCCTGTCTAGCACAATTAACCTTAACTATCGGCTAACCTGCCCCTTAACACAATTACACATCTACATGATCACCACCACCTCCATTAGCATCATATGACACCCACCAACTAAATTCTGCCAACAGTAAATAAAAACACCTCTTTAAATAAACCCTAACCCCCTTTACAAGAAATCTAGTAAAGCAAAAAGTCTTTGTTCTGTGTATCTCCACTAGAAATCCGCCTTATCTTGATCCTTACTGTATTCAAGCACTACTTTGAGGAACCATCCCATATGTAAATTTATTTTTCCAGTGGTGATTGGTTAAGCTAATTAACCAATAAGGTATTAGGATATCGAACCTCTTTCAAAATTAAGCATGGCCACTATGAAGTGAAATCTGGATGTATTTAGTGTAACTTCTGATGCCACAGAATTTTCTTTTTATTTGAAGGACTTCAATATTTATAGCAATTTATTTCAGTGTGTTCCAAGACAAATAAAGAATGAGGTAAGTGGAAGGTTGGTGACCCATAGCATGTGTATGTATATATATATATACACACTGTACACTATATATGTCTGTGTGTATGGTTTAGGTTTACCATACTGTTCAATGTTAAACCCTGTTTCTTCTGTTATGTGTGATCAGTCCACGGGTCATCATTACTTCTGGGATATTATCTGCTCCCCTACAGGAAGTGCAAGAGGATTCACCCAGCAGAGTTGCTATATAGCTCCTCCCCTCTACGTCACCTCCAGTCATTCTCTTGCACCCAAAGACTAGATAGGAGGTGTGAGAGGACTATGGTGATTATACTTAGTTTTTATAACTTCAATCAAAAGTTTGTTATTTTACAATAGCACCGGAGCGTGTTATTACTTCTCTGGCAGAGTTTGAAGAAGAATCTACCAGAGTTTTTCTTATGATTTTAACCGGAGTAGTTAAGATCATATTGCTGTTTCTCGGCCATCTGAGGGAGGTAAAAGCTTCAGATCAGGGGACAGCGGGCAGTTGAATCTGCATTGAGGTATGTAGCAGTTTTTATTTTCTGAATGGAATTGATGAGAAAATCCTGCCATACCGTTATAATGACATGTATGTAAGTATTCTGGGGATGGTATTTCACCGGAATTACTCTGTAAAAGTACATTAAACCTTTTTATAGGTATTTAATTCATGTTAAACGTTTTTGCTGGAATGTAGAATCGTTTGCATTTCTGAGGTACTGAGTGAATAAATATTTGGGCATTATTTTTCCACTTGGCAGTTTGCTTGTTTTGATTATGACAGTTTCGTTTCTCTCTCACTGCTGTGTGTGAGGGGGAGGGGCCGTTTTTGGCGCTCTTTGCTACGCATCAAAAATTTCCAGTCAGTTACTCTTGTATTTTCTGCATGATCCGGTTCAGCTCTTTACCTAAGGTTGTCTCTAACAGGAATATCAATCAAGAGATTGTTGTTCCATCCTTGTGTCCAAATCCTTCTTCAAAGAAGGAACGTCTTCTACACAATCTGGATGTAGTTCGTGCCCTCAAGTTCTACTTGCAGGCAACTAAAGATTTTCGCCAAACTTCTTCCCTGTTTGTCGTTTATTCTGGACAGAGGAGAGGTCAAAAAGCTTCTGCTACCTCTCTCTCTTTTTGGCTTCGTAGCATAATACGTTTAGCCTATGAGACTGCTGGACAGCAGCCTCCTGAAAGAATTACAGCTCATTCCACTAGAGCTGTGGCTTCCACTTGGGCCTTTAAGAATGAGGCCTCTGTTGAACAGATTTGCAAGGCTGCAACTTGGTCTTCGCTTCATACTTTTTCCAAATTTTACAAATTTGACACTTTTGCTTCTTCGGAGGCTATTTTTGGGAGAAAGGTTCTTCAGGCAGTGGTTCCTTCTGTATAATGAGCCTGCCTATCCCTCCCGTCATCTGTGTACTTTTGCTTTGGTATTGGTATCCCAGAAGTAATGATGACCCGTGGACTGATCACACATAACAGAAGAAAACATAATTTATGCTTACCTGATAAATTCCTTTCTTCTGTTGTGTGATCAGTCCACGGCCCGCCCTGTTTTTTTAAGGCAGGTAAATATTTTTTAAATTATAATTCAGTCACCACTACACCCTTGGCTTCTCCTTTCTCGTTGGTCTTTGGTCGAATGACTGGAGGTGACGTAGAGGGGAGGAGCTATATAGCAACTCTGCTGGGTGAATCCTCTTGCACTTCCTGTAGGGGAGCAGATAATATCCCAGAAGTAATGATGACCCGTGGACTGATCACACAACAGAAGAAAGGAATTTATCAGGTAAGCATAAATTATGTTTTTTCCAGTGCTTGTAACTTTGGATTGTGAATATGAATTTCTTTGAAAACTGGCAGTTTTCTGGGCACCTTTAGTGACTGGAAACGCTGAAGAGTTTAAAGGGACATAAAACCCATTTTTTTTTCTTTCATGATTCAGATAGAGCACACAATTTTAAACAACTTTCCAATTTACTTCAGTAATCAAATTTTCTTCATTTCTTGTTATCCTTTGTTGAAAATGAGGGCTATAAGCTCAGGAGTCTGCACATGTCTGCAGCACTATATGGCAGCAGATTTGCAACAATGTTATACATTAGCAAGAGCACTAGATGGCAGCAGTTGTACAATGTTATACATTAGCAAGAGCACTAGATGACAGCAGTTGTACAATGTTATACATTAGCAAGAGCACTAGATGACAGCAGTTGTACAATGTTATACATTAGCAAGAGCACTAGATGACAGCAGTTGTACAATGTTATACATTAGCAAGAGCACTAGATGACAGCAGTTGTACAATGTTATACATTAGCAAGAGCACTAGATGGCAGCAGTTGTACAATGTTATACATTAGCAAGAGCACTAGATGACAGCAGTTGTACAATGTTATACATTAGCAAGAGCACTAGATGACAGCAGTTGTACAATGTTATACATTAGCAAGAGCACTAGATGGCAGCAGTTGTACAATGTTATACATTAGCAAGAGCACTAGATGGCAGCAGTTGTACAATGTTATACATTAGCAAGAGCACTAGATGACAGCAGTTGTACAATGTTATACATTAGCAAGAGCACTAGATGACAGCAGTTGTACAATGTTATACATTAGCAAGAGCACTAGATGGCAGCAGTTGTACAATGTTATACATTAGCAAGAGCACTAGATGGCAGCAGTTGTACAATGTTATACATTAGCAAGAGCACTAGATGACAGCAGTTGTACAATGTTATACATTAGCGGGAGTACTAGATGACAGCAGCTTTATAACAATGTTATACATTAGCAAGAGCACTAGATGACAGCAGTTGTACAATGTTATACATTAGCAAGAGCACTAGATGACAGCAGTTGTACAATGTTATACATTAGCAAGAGCACTAGATGACAGCAGTTGTACAATGTTATACATTAGCAAGAGCACTAGATGACAGCAGTTGTACAATGTTATACATTAGCAGGAGTACTAGATGACAGCAGCTTTATAACAATGTTATACATTAGCAAGAGAACTAGATGACAGCAGTTGTACAATGTTATACATTAGCAAGAGCACTAGATGACAGCAGTTGTACAATGTTATACATTAGCAAGAGCACTAGATGACAGCACTATTTCCTGTTATGTAGTACTAATGTTATACATTAGCAAGAGCACTAGATGGCAGCACTATTTCCTGTCATGCAGTACTGTTATACATTAGCAAGAGCACTAGATGGCAGCACTATTTCCTGTCATGTAGTACTAATGTTATACATTAGCAAGAGCACTAGATGGCAGCACTATTGCCTGTCATATAGTACTAATGTTATACATTAGCAAGAGCACTAGATGGCAGCACTATTGCCTGTCATGTAGTACTAATGTTATACATTAGCAAGAGCACTAGATGGCAGCACTATTGCCTGTCATGTAGTACTAATGTTATACATTAGCAAGAGCACTAGATGGCAACACTATTGCCTGTCATGTAGTACTAATGTTATACATTAGCAAGAGCACTAGATGGTAGCACTATTGCCTGTCATGTAGTACTAATGTTATACATTAGCAAGAGCACTAGATGGCAGCACTATTTCCTGTCATGTAGTACTAATGTTATACATTAGCAAGAGCACTAGATGGCAGCACTAATGCTATACATTAGCAAGAGCACTAGATGGCAGCACTATTTCCTGTCATGTAGTACTATTGTTATACATTAGCAAGAGCACTAGATGACAGCAGTTGTACAATGTTATACATTAGCAAGAGCACTAGATGGCAGCAGTTGTACAATGTTATACATTAGCAAGAGCACTAGATGACAGCAGTTGTACAATGTTATACATTAGCAAGAGCACTAGATGACAGCAGTTGTACAATGTTATACATTAGCAAGAGCACTAGATGGCAGCAGTTGTACAATGTTATACATTAGCAAGAGCACTAGATGGCAGCAGTTGTACAATGTTATACATTAGCAAGAGCACTAGATGACAGCAGTTGTACAATGTTATACATTAGCAAGAGCACTAGATGGCAGCAGTTGTACAATGTTATACATTAGCAAGAGCACTAGATGGCAGCAGTTGTACAATGTTATACATTAGCAAGAGCACTAGATGACAGCAGTTGTACAATGTTATACATTAGCAGGAGTACTAGATGACAGCAGCTTTATAACAATGTTATACATTAGCAAGAGCACTAGATGACAGCAGTTGTACAATGTTATACATTAGCAAGAGCACTAGATGACAGCAGTTGTACAATGTTATACATTAGCAAGAGCACTAGATGACAGCAGTTGTACAATGTTATACTGTTTATACATTAGCAGGAGTACTAGATGACAGCAGCTTTATAACAATGTTATACATTAGCAAGAGCACTAGATGACAGCAGTTGTACAATGTTATACATTAGCAAGAGCACTAGATGACAGCAGTTGTACAATGTTATACATTAGCAAGAGCACTAGATGACAGCAGTTGTACAATGTTATACATTAGCAAGAGCACTAGATGACAGCACTATTTCCTGTTATGTAGTACTAATGTTATACATTAGCAAGAGCACTAGATGGCAGCACTATTTCCTGTCATGCAGTACTGTTATACATTAGCAAGAGCACTAGATGGCAGCACTATTTCCTGTCATGTAGTACTAATGTTATACATTAGCAAGAGCACTAGATGGCAGCACTATTGCCTGTCATGTAGTACTAATGTTATACATTAGCAAGAGCACTAGATGGCAACACTATTGCCTGTCATGTAGTACTAATGTTATACATTAGCAAGAGCACTAGATGGCAGCACTATTGCCTGTCATGTAGTACTAATGTTATACATTAGCAAGAGCACTAGATGGCAACACTATTGCCTGTCATGTAGTACTAATGTTATACATTAGCAAGAGCACTAGATGGCAGCACTATTTCCTGTCATGTAGTACTAATGCTATACATTAGCAAGAGCACTAGATGGCAGCACTATTTCCTGTCATGTAGTACTATTGTTATACATTAGCAAGAGCACTAGATGGCAGCACTATTTCCGGTCATGTAGTACTAATGTTATACATTAGCAAGAGCACTAGATGGCAGCACTATTTCCGGTCATGTAGTACTAATGTTATACATTAGCAAGAGCACTAGATGGCAGCACTATTTCCGGTCATGTAGTACTAATGTTATACATTAGCAAGAGCACTAGATGGCAGCACTATTTCCTGTCATGTAGTACTAATGTTATACATTAGCAAGAGCACTAGATGGCAGCACTATTTCCTGTCATGTAGTACTGTTATACATTAGCAAGAGCACTAGATGACAGCACTATTTCTTGTCATGTAGTACTATTGTTATACATTAAAAAGAGCACTATATGACAGCAGTTGTACAATGTTATACATTAGCAAGAGCACCAGATGGCAGCAGTTTTATAATAATGTTATACATTAGCAAGAGCACTAGATGGCAGCACTATTTCTTGTCATGTAGTACTAATGTTATACATTAAAAAGAGCACTATATGACAGCAGTTGTACAATGTTATACATTAGCAAGAGCACTAGATGGCAGCAGTTGTACAATGTTATTCCTTAGCAAGAGCACTAGATGACAGCAGTTGTACAATGTTATACATTAGCAAGAGCACTAGATGACAGCAGTTGTACAATGTTATACATTAGCAGGAGTACTAGATGACAGCAGCTTTATAACAATGTTATACATTAGCAAGAGCACTAGATGACAGCAGTTGTACAATGTTATACATTAGCAAGAGCACTAGATGGCAGCAGTTTTATAACAATGTTATACATTAGCAAGAGCACTAGATGGCAGCAGTTTTATAACAATGTTATACATTAGCAAGAGCACTAGATGACAGCAGTTGTACAATGTTATACATTAGCAAGAGCACTAGATGACAGCAGTTGTACAATGTTATACATTAGCAAGAGAACTAGATGGCAGCACTATTTCTTGTCATGTAGTGCTTCAGGCATGTGCACGCTACCTACCTAGGTATCTCTGCAACTAAGAATAACATGATAAAGCAAATTTGATAATAGAATAGGGAACTTTTTTTAAATTGTATTCTCTATCTGAATAATGAAAGACATTTTTTGGGTTAAACGTCCCTTTAAGTAAATTGGTTCAGTATTTTTGGATTCATTAAGTGTTGAAACATTAAAAGTGACAAGCTACAGCTACAACGCATGCACTACTGCAGGGGTTGCTGAGATTAAGGTTTAACTCCTTAATGAACATGACATACCCTGTAGGTCGCTGGTTGTTTTCTTGGTTATAATTGCGTTAGTCCCATAGAGGGTACGTCACTGGTCCTTAAGGGGTTAAAGCCCCTTATTTTGATAAGGCTCATGTATCCGCAGTAGAAGTGCACAGCTTAAAAAAATAATGAAGACACGCTCAGTTACACCAGAGGATTGTAGGAATTCTCAGATATTGGTCTGTATGGTTCTGTAGCCTTGAAGACATTACCGGCATTACGCTGAAACAATACACACATCACATTGCACAGATGTTTTACAATAAAAACTAAACAGTTTCCAATCACATGTTAAAAAAAAAAAAAAACAAACCCCCAAAAAAACACAAAATTGGAAATTTTAAATTACAACTACCTATAAATATATTGGATTATATTAGCACATTTCAGAAATTCTATACTTTTTAATGTTTGATTATGACCTTTCCTAGTTTTTATGTTGTTGTTGTAAAAAAAATGTATGTGTGTGCACGTACTATAGTATCTGTGTGTAGTGTGCACGTACTATAGTATCTGTGTGTAGTGTGCACGTACTAATCTAATTAGATACTAAAAGGAAGTAAAAATATAGATAAAGGGGAATTAGTTGATGTGATATACTTGGATTTGGCAAAGGCGTTTGATACAATACACAAATTAAGGGACTGGAAATAGCTGAAAATGTTAGCTCATGGATAAAAGACTGGGAGCAATGAGTAGTAGTGAATGAATCATACTCAGATTGGACAAAGGCAATTAGTGAAGTACCCCAGGGATCAGTACTGGGCCCTGTTCTTTTTAATATTTTTATTAAAGTGAATTTAAATTTTAATGAACGAGTGCCCGGTTTTTAAAAATACTATTAAAAATAGGGGCACTTTTATTCATTAAAATTTACATTGAAGCGGAATATTTAAAAAAAAAAAAGAAACCCATACCGGCGATTCTCTGCCCGCTTCTTATGCTATACTTAGCATATCGATGACCAAACCGGCTTCCTCCAATTGTTGCATGGCTTCACAAGCTGTACGCTCCAGGATGCACGCCCTGATTGGAGGAAGCCGGTTTTGTCATTGCTGAGGTAGGTACAGAGGAGCTGCGGGCAGAGGTACGCCGGTCTGGGTTTCCTCAATAAAAAGGTAAGTATTAGAAAAAAAAACACAAAAAAAAACCCACTGCAATTGTTTAATTGAAAAGTTGGTAAAAATTGCGTGCTCTGAATCATGAAAGTTTAAAGGGACACTGAACCCAAATTTTTTCTTTCATTAATCAGAGCATGAAATTTTAAGCAACTTTCTAATTTACTCCTATTATCAAATTCTCTTCATTCTCTTGGTATCTTTATTGGAAATGCTAGAATGTAAGTTTAGATGTCGGCCCATTTTTGGTGAACAACCTGGGTTCTTGTTGATTGGTGGATGAATTCATCCACCAGTAAAAAAAAGTGCTGTCCAGAGTACTGAACCAAAAAAACAAAAAGCTTAGATGCCTTTTTCAAATAAAGATAGCAAGAGAACGAAGAAAATTTGATAATAGGAGTAAATTAGAAAGTTGCTTAAAATTGCTGCTATATCTGAATCCTGAAAGAAAACAATTGTGTTCAGTGTCCCTTTAATGAATGAAAGTGCCCCTGTTTTTAATAGTATTTTTACAAACCGGCACTCATTCATTCAACTTTCCATTCAATTTAATGACTTGGAGCAAGGATTAAATAGCAACATCTGTATTTTTGCAGATGATACAAAGTTGTGTAAAGCTAAAGATGGGTGCACAATGCAGGGCAGCGGCTTCTAAGGTTAATAAGATACTACCATGTATTAAAAGAGGCATTGATGCAAGGGAGGAAAGCATAGTTCTATCACTGTATAAATTCCTGGTAAGACCTCACCTGCAGTATGGAGTGCAGTTCTGGGGACCGATCTCAAAAAGACATTGCAGACTTAGAAAAAGTTCAGAGAAGGGCCACAAAGCTGATAAGGGGATTTTGATAAATGAAGTAAATTAAAAAGTTTTTGTTTTTTATTTTAAATTGCATCCTCTGAATCATGAAAAAGTGTAATTTTGACTTTCATAACTAAGTGAGCTGTGCTTTTGCTATGTCACCATACTGACCAATATCTGTAATTACCAATCCCACAAATTCCTAAATCCGTCACTGTCTTCACTTACATTTTCATGTTTGCTTCTACTAAGCATTCTCCAAATATATCAAAATAAAATAAACCACTGGTGTTTTTTCACAAAACAATCTGCAAGCCAAATGTCATAAAATTGGTACAATAGTTCTTGCTGTAAGTTAGACTAATTGTTTTCAGTCAAAAAACATTTGGCGTGGATCCACCAACAACACGGGGATGGGGGGGAGTTTGTGCTCTTGTGTCTCAGACCGTATGAAATAGACTGGTTTTGCAGAGTCGTCTTCCGCTTAAGTGCGTTTGGGCAGAGAGATTATAATAAATGCTCACTGGTCCCCCTAATTGGTAATGAACAATAGATCTACACATGAATGAGAAGAAGTGACTTTGGGTAACCACTCCAGGGCATCCACTGGAACTGGGTATGAATTATTTTCAGTGTTAAAGGGACATGAAACACAATTTTTTCCTCAATTATGATTCAAATAGAATATACATTTTGAAATAACTTTACAATGTACTTCTATTTTGAGTTGTGCTTCATTCTCTTTGTATCCTTTTTGGAAGGAGCAGCAATGCACTACTGGGAGCTAGCTAAACACATTGGTAATGACGACACAAATGTGCAGCTGCCAATAAGCAGCTAGTTCCTGGGCCTACCTAGATTTCCTTTTCAGCAAAGGATACCAAGAAAACTGAGCAAATTAATTAATAGAAGTAAAATGGAAAGCTGTCTAAAATTGTAAGTTCTATTTGAACCACGAAAGAAAAAGTTTGGGTTCATGCCCCCTCAATACATAGGGAAAAGTAAATTTAAAGGGGCAGTAAACCTAGAAAATAATGTTATATAATTCTGCACATAGTGGAGAATTATATAACATTATCTTAGCCAAACTTTATGCAACATAATATTGCCTCTGAAATTTGATTAAAAAGAGGGTTTTTCAGACCGCCGCTCTTGCTTTACTGAGCGGGTCTGGTTTTCCCCCTGAGCGCATCTGGGCAGCTGTCTAGTCACAGCTGCCCAGATGCGCTCAGGGGGAAAACCAGACCCGCTTAGTAGAGCAAGAGCGGCGGTTTGAAAACCCCATTTTTTTAAATCAAATTTCAGAGGCAATATTATGTTGCATAAAGTTTGGCTAAGATAATATTATCTATTATATCTATAATATTATCTAATTCTGCCCCGTGCATTTAAATTGACTAAAATACAAGTCTGCCAAAAGTACGGAAATAAGGGGCAGTCTGCAGAGGTTTAGATACAAGGTAATCAGAGAAGTAAAACGTGTATTAATATAACTGTGTTGGTTGTGCAAAACTGGGGAATGGGTAGTAAAGGGATTATCTATATTTTTATAGAATAACAATTCTGGTGTAGACTGTCCCTTTAAGTAGAAATCTTCAGTTACAAAACATGCAGCCTGTGGTTATAACACAGATCCTATCTTCTCACAGCAGCCTGGGGTAGCTGGTTTGACCATGTGATTGGTTGGTGGAAAGCCAAAGATAAACATAAAATCCTGTATGTGTTTTATGAAGACATGAAAGAGGTGAGATGGTTATTCCATGGTGGATGGGGGCATTTTGTTGTAGTGTTCCGGACAAACGTTTCTAATCTCTGGCCAGGATCCAAAACGTGAGATACGCAAGGTGATGACGTTTTTGGGGAAGAATATATCAGAGGCGGTATTAGAGAAGATCTATCAGCACACATCATTTCAGGCTATGAAACAGAATCCTATGGCCAACTATAGTAGCATGCCGTCCTCGGTACTTGACCAGTCATGCTACCCCTTCATGAGGAAAGGTAAGAAATGGTCTTCTTTGTGAAAGTAAAGACTACAGAATACTACTTGCTTGGCCATTATGCATATCCCAAACTACCCGCTTGCTCAGCCAATACGCACACCTGCAGAATATACGCTTGCTCAGCCAATACGCACACCTGCAGAATATACGCTTGCTCAGCCAATACGCACACCTGCAGAATATACGCTTGCTCAGCCAATACGCACACCTGCAGAATATACGCTTGCTCAACCAATACGCACACCTGCAGAATATACACTTGCTCAGCCAATACGCACAACTGAAATATTGTTTAGCTAATACCAACAACTGTAGTATAAATCTCTTGCTTGGTTAAATACTCACCCCCCCCAGTAAAACACACCCTAGCTTGGTCAATACGCACCCCCTCAAAACACACCCTAGCACTGGCAGAATACCTATTTGCTTGGCCATAATGTTCACCTGCAGAATACCTGCTTGTTGGGCAAATACGCACATCAGTTTGTTGGGCAAATACGCACATCAGTTTGTTGGGCAAATACGCACTTCAGCTTGCTGGGCAAATACGCACTTCAGCTTACTGGGCAAATACGCACTTCAGCTTGCTGGGCAAATACGCACATCATTTTTTTGCGCAAATACGCACATCAGCTTGCTGGGCAAATACGCACATCAGTTTGTTGGGCAAATACGCACTTCAGCTTGCTGGGCAAATACGCACCCCTGTTCTTTGAGCTTTAGACTTGTAACCCACGATCACTGTGTGTCACCTCTCTTTTAGGACAAGTTGCCGATTGGAAGAACTATTTCACAGAGAAGCAGAGTAAGGCATTTGATGCAGCATGCCAAAGCAGGATGAATGGGATGGATCTCAAGTTCCGTTACAACATCTAACTTCCGTCTTTACAGAGACTATACAAATCATGGATTCTAAAGAAATATTTACTGTCTGGAGATTCATGTGAACCAAATACTCCCTTCAACTCAGATACCTTGAACTGCAGATAAACCAAAAATAGCCCAGTCAAGAAGTTTACTGTACAGACCTACAAATTATCATTTATTTCTACACCCCCCACCACCTTGTAAAGTGAGGGGGGCCTGATCCAAAGAGCTTACAATTAATGTGCCCAATCCATAGAATATCCCTCTATTGACGGCTGTGCTGAAGTAATATGCAACCATTTACCCTACAATGGCCTCATTAAAAGGGATAGGAAAGTCAAAATTAAACTTGAACAATTCAGATAGAGCAGGTAATTTTAAGACACTTAAATTCCCTTCTATTTTCAAATGTGCTTCATTCTCTTTGTATCCCTTGTTGAAAAAGAATACACACATATCCTACACTAGTGGGAGCTAGTTGCTGATTGGTGCCTGCACACATTTGTCTCTTGTGATTGGTTGACTAGATGTATTAAGAGAATGAAGCAAATTTAATAGAAGTAAATTGGAGAGTTTAACTTTAAAAATTGTATTTACTATCCAAATCATGGAACAACATTTTGGGGTTTCTTGTCCCTTTAAAAATAAATATGACATTAATATCAAATTTAATTTTTTTTATTTATTGAGGTTTGAAATAAGGCATACAAACTTCTTGAGACCAAGATAAGCAATATTTACAATACAATATCAAGATATAGTATATAAAACATGCTGTACAATCTTTGAGCCTTTCAGTGAACACAAGGGGGCACTTTTGGACCTCAAATAAGACATAGAAAGGGCAGAAGGCTTTTTGGAATATAGGAGACCACTCATGGATCTCACCTGATAAACCTCAGTTTTATAGTAGAATATTTGAACAAATAGAATAAATTTATATTAGAATACTGGAACAAGCAAGGTAAAATAATGTTGCTATTATACATCATAATAAAAAAAAACTCTGTGCTGACCATCGTGGAAGAAAGAGATGATCTCAGGACATTTTGTGAAACATATTTAAAGCATAAGTGGCAACAGTATTACTCAACATTGATCTGTAGTGTCCAACTTAGAGCCTGCTAGGGAAGCATCATTTTTGTCTTTATAGTAATTAAACAAACTAGCATTAGCATATAATATACAATATGATCTCAGGAATTTTTTAAAAAACTGTACTTGGTTACGTAGCTTAGATACCTGTTAGAAAATTAAAGATAACTAAAAGGGTCTCATTTTGCTACAGTAGATCAGACTCAAAATAAAATCTGATAGTAGTTCCCAACTGGAGTAGAAGTATGGGGTTGCGGCCGCGTACTATGAGAAATCTATAGTTGCGCTCTCTCAAATCACCCGCTAACTGAACAATAGTTATATTATAGAGGCTGGATTAATCAGCACAGTAAAGGGGCATACTATGATAAAAGCCACCAAGTTATTTTTAGATACCTCAATTAGGGATGTAGATCTGCAAAAACAGTATCATTAAGTGCTTACATACTCAGCTTAAACTTAGACTAAGCATTGCTCCAAAGTCCCCTGCAAGATAAAGGCTAGTCATGTAGCTACGCACATAGTGCAATGCCCCGGCTGCAGACAGCGCAGTCAGTTAATAACAGTAGGATAAATATTGAGAAAACACATACCTTGAGGGTTGCTAAGCCTGCGGAAAACAACGTACAGTACCTACCCTGATAAACTTCAATATAATACTGCCATTTGCTATCAGGAAAAGATAAAAGCTAACTAAACAATAAGGGAGACCCCTATCAGGCTATTTTATGTAACTCGGCAAGGAGCAAGTATAATTGTGGCTTAAGGTAGCAAATTGCAACCAGTTAGCGTTTGGTGGAAAAGTCTATGTCGAGATAAGCATGCTATGTGGAACTTCATGCCCATACAGGCAAGAGTACAACTATGGAGAGAGATAAAAACCTATATGAACCTAGGAGTACGACAACAACAAAGACCGCTAAGAAATTTAAACTTTATCTCATATTAATAAATAGTTTAAAGCAGGGGTCGTCAACCTTTCGGACCTCAGGGACCACTAAACTCACAATTATGAAATCCTGTGGACCATTAACATGATTTTTTTTTTTTTAAAAAGGTCCAAACCTCTATAATGTGTGTGTATATATATACACATACACACACACATATACTGTACATAACTAGTATCACCATAGCCAAGTTTACATTATGTATATATTTACACTTTTTAATAATTATTATTTGGAATTAACCAACTGAATGACAGAACTGAGAGAAAACTTCCAGATGACAGATGAAGGGAGTGTCAACTTTTGAGCTGAAAACAGAAATGCAGAAAGTGGAAAAAAAGGACCACAAGACTTCAATATTACCTCCCCAGTTGGGAATTAGTCAAAACTACTTATGACCATGGACAGACATTGGAGTCATAAATTAAGTTTATATCAGAAAGCTCTCAATATGGATCTGAGCTAACCACGACTGATGTTACTGGCAATTACTAGACTACTGGTGGGATATGGCTGATCTGCTGGATGGCAATTACTGGAATGGCTTTGTGCGCAGGGAAATTAGAATGAAAATATTTAAAAAAAAAAAAAAAAAAAAAAGGTAGGAGGAAGATAGAGGGGAGGAAGACAAACAGTGATGTAAGTCCATCTGAAGGAATTAGGAAAACTACTACAAAGAGACAGGTAAAGAGAAGAAAAGAAATGAAATATAATAGAGAATTTTGTTTTAAGATTTTCTTTTTTATATACTTTAATTCCACTATTTCAAGCCAAGACTATACCAACCTCTGCTGGCTTTAGAATGGAAGCATCTTCCTCTGAGCAGTGCGCCGGGCAGGAGGAGTTTAAAAAAAACAAACAAACAATCTAGCTACACAAGTTGTGCAGTGCTACGCATCGTGCGTAGGGAGATTGAAATTTACTCCTCTGTCTGTTTTTCACTGATGTCCAGCCAGGCACTGTAGGGAGTTGCGGCACAATGTGGGTGACACCATCAGAGGAGATTAAATTCCTGCTTGATGGTGTCAAGGACCACCAACATCCTCTCGTGGACCACCTGTGGTCCACGTACCACTGGTTGGCGACCACTGGTTTAAAGGGTAGTAACAGAGGAAATCACAAATGGAACTGTAAATGAAAATAAAGTATTTAGCAAAGTTCTGTTTACTTGCGGCAAGTCACAAATCCCTGAGTCAATTTGACCAGTTAGCTGCAGGGTCGCCAAGAGTGTAAACCGTAAAAGTTGTGATAGCAGAAGGGCAGCGTCCCCGCTCCTGGATAGCCTCCCAATTGAACAGCAGCAGCAGATCTGTGCAATGAGGGATCCTTGAAAGCTGTAGTGTCACTAAAGAGCATGCTTTTTGTGGTCGTGTCTCCCCTTGGTCTTGGGGTACATTCCCAGTAGGGGCTCTCTTGTATTTGTTTTCCCAAGTCGGTAGAGAGGCTGATCAGGTCACTGCTGTGACATTTTTACGGATCCATACCTAAGCTGTTCTGTTGACTGTATCCCATTCAGTATTCACAGCTGCGATTGCCATGCCTCCTGTCGCGGGCCTCGTTATGGCAGATGCCTTATCCTTGTCCTAGTTGACCAGGGTAGTGATATAGCGCTGGGGCCCAAAAGCCCTATTGCTTAGATACACCGCTAAAACAGGCCTGGTTGGAGTTATTTGCTGGGATGCTTTTAGAACTTCAGGTTTAAATGCCATGTTCAGCGTTTCTTATAGGGCAGCATGGTGATCTGAGAGATTGCGCAGCGCTTCTAAAAAATGGTAGCAGCACACTCCATGTTTATATTGGTCGTCTATAGAAATCTTTTAGTCAGCAAATTGAATAGGATATTATGGATGCACTCACGGTGATAACGAGAGGAGTAGAAGAGCTTCCTGCCAGGGGGTGTCTCACGTGGCTGATGTTTGAGGCCACAACTTCAAAGTAGCTCAGGGCTCTGAAGCCAGCAGCGATCCCGGTGAAATTGGTCTAGATGGATAGGTTTTCTTTAGTATATATATTAAGTATGCCAATCTCTGTCTTGTGATTCGTTGACAAAGCATACCAGCGAAACGTACGTCGGAACTGAACTGTTCTATATTGAGTTTTATTGCGTCTCTACACTAGCCAGGAAACCTGGGGGCTTAGCGCTATTGTCTTGCTACTAAAAAGGTTTTGGTTTCAGCGGTCACACTCCTGCTGATCCATTTACCTCTTTGCAAGTTTGGCGATTTGAAGCATTTGTTACAGCATATCTGCTTTTGTACCCTTACATTGTGGTGTTATCAAGGCTTATGTGACGCTTTTATATATTTTAAAATAAATTTGTATCCAAGTTTTGCCTAGTGTACTGTTTTCCCATCAGTATAAAGTGGGAGTGCGCATATCCTTGAGCTTAGTGGAAAGCTCTAACAAATGTGAGTAGTCATTTGTTACAAAACAACTACTTCCTCAAAGTGCCATTACAGATTCACACTATGTTGCAATTTTCTGTTTCCTTTTTTATGGGATCTCACTGAGGAATGCTAACAAGCTGAAAAACTCATCCAGAGGACACAGACATATCCTTGATTCAGAACTTTATTTGGTTTTCCTTTTATGATTTTTGTTATCACATTTATTTCACATTTTTTTCTTTGTGATATTCGGTATATTTATTGTAATTATATCATACAGATTGTACAGAAAAGCTAGAGCAACTTGCAGAAGTGCGACCAATCATGGCCGCTGCCCAGAAGGTCCCCAAAATTTAAAAATTTGGACCAATGGGTTTAATAATTTGACAAGGTACAGTACAACCAACAATGTACAAAGCAAATAAATCACATGGTGCAAATGTCCTTTATTGACGATACGGCATCACTGAAGAAAAGTGACCATAAAACACAGAAATGACATTAGAAATGTGATACCCCAATTAAATTTGTAGCCATTTACTATCATTAAAGATAAAAAAAAAGCCAAAGGACATGAAAAGCTGTGAGATACCTGTAGATGAATACACCGTACAAGTCATTTACTGTGCGTCTCATGTGACTAGGGCTGTACCAGGTAAATCCTCGGTACTGTGTAATATATTCCATCCAATGATAAAATTAAATGGATTTTCCTACTCTAAAGAAAGATAAGAATATGCTCTTAACAGCTGCTATCCTGCCAGAGGGCACAGCAAGTGCAGTGGAAATTCAATTAAATGCATAGTACAAATTACAGGGAACTGCACAAAATTTTCATATCTAAAGTGCAAAAAAAAAAAAGTCTATATGTAATTCTACATTTATTACATAATTTAGAAATCGAATTAATTTTAATCATCAAAATTTACTTCGGTATCCTTGTTGACAAACATAACTAGATATGCTCAAAGCATGCACATGTCGAAAGCACTATATGGAAGCAGTTTGCAATGTTATACACTGTCACAAACCACTACTGACATATTGGGGTAGATTTAAATAGCAGCGAATGTTGCTTTCTACGCTCGCCTGAAACGAAAATTAAGTAGCACCTTTTAGGTGGCGGACTGAAATCATCCCGATCAGATACAATCAGGATGATTGACATCACCCCTGCTAGCAACCGATTGGCCGCAAATGTGCAGAGCGCGGCTTTGTACAAGCATTTCACAAGAAATGTTTGTGCAATGTTAAATGGTGATAGCGTATGCTGTCAGCGAATCGTGTCCGCCCGGTCCTTGTTAAATCTACCCCATAGTGTTAAAGGTCTGTAACACTCTTGATTGTTGCAAAGACTTGCCACGTGTACACTCCTGAGCATATCAAGGTATACTCTTCAACAACAGATACCAAGAAAACTACACAGATTTCATAATGGAAGTAACTTAGAAAATTGTTTAAAATATCATGCTCTTTCTAAGTCATGAAAATTTAAATTTACCTTCCGTGTCCCTTAAGATATTCATATTATTTTATGGACTATGAATGTTCAACATGTTTTAAACGTGGTTCACATTTTGTGATACTAGTTGTAAAAGACATTACTTCCCTTTACACTTAAAGGTTTCAGTAAATACAGAGGATTTGCATAATCAACAAATGCATGATAAAAAGACAATGCAATACCACCTAGTCAACTTAAAAAATAAGTAGTACATTTTTGTCTGACAAATTTTAAAGTTATTTCTATTCCCACTCCTCCCGTATCATGTGATAGCAATTAGCCAATCACAAATGTATATTCTGTGAGTTCTTGCACATGCTCGGTAGGAGCCGGTGACTCAAAGTGTAAATATAAAACGACATGTGCATTGTGTTAATGGAAGTAAATGGAAAAGTTGGTAAAAATTGCGTGCTCTGAATCATGAAAGTTTAAAAGGGACACTGGACCCACATTTTTTTCTTTCGTGATTCAGATTGAGCATGAAATTTTAAGCAACTTTCTAATTTACTCCTTTTATCAAATGTTCTTCATTCTCTTGGCATCTTTATTTAAAATGCAATTATGTAAGTTTAGATGCCGGCCCATTTTTGGTAAACAACCTATGCCGCCCAAATCAAGGGATAAAAAAGGACCTAGGAGTAGTTTAAGCTCCCAGGAGGAGACCCTGCCTATATCTGTAGAGAGTAAGCAACTTTTGCTAAATATGTCTGATCTATTCACCCCACAATTTGCAGAGATTAAATCAGAGTTATCTAGTCTTGTGACAGAAGTCAGACAGTTTTCTAATCGCCTTGATGAAGCAGAGCTTAGAATATCTAGTTTAGAGGATCAAGCAAACAGTCAAGATATAATGGTAACTGAGCATGAAAAGAAAATGTCTATACTACAAGCCAGGGATTGAAGACCTTGAAGATAGGTCTAGACGCAATAATGTTAAAGTAGTGGGCCTACCTGAAAGTACAGAATATAGTGACTTTATATTTTTTGCGTCAGTGCTTCTCCCACAGTCTCTGGGATTACCTAACCAACCGCCTATCCAAATAGAAAGGGCACACAGACTAGGACCAATCAAGGAAAATCTTAACGGACCGCCCAGAACAATTATCATAAAATTCCTTAACTTCCAAGACAAGATATCTATAATGCAAAGTTACCGTAAAATGCAGGAGTGTAAAATTAATCAACATAGGCTTTTATTATTTCAGGATTTCTCTGCTGAAACTTCAGCCAAAAGAAGAATAATGGCCCCATTCTGTACTAAACTTAATAATGCCAAATTCCAAACGAGGCTAGTTTATCCGGCAAAAATTATAATTAACGTGAATGGTATCACCCGAGTAATTACCAAAGCTGAGGCTGCACAATCATTATGCAAAGAGCTTAAACCAAGTTAGAAGGAATAGAATATTAGTATTCTTGGTCTATGCCGCCAAGAAATATGAATGGCGTCTGGAGTTTATGAATGGCACATGCTTGTGAGGTTTTTTTTTTTTCTCCTTTCTCCCCTCCTCTCTCTTGCCCACCACCACCTCGTTTCTCTCCCACCTAACTCTTGGCGAAGTTATGCTCTCAGGTCTTGCTCTTATTCTAGTTCTGTAAAATGAATATAAATAAACTTAATTTTTTATCCTGGAACGTGGGTGGGATAACATCACCTATTAAAAGAAAGTCAATAATTAAATATTTAAATACCCTTAACCCACAAATTGTCTTCCTGCAAGAGACGCATTTAAAACCTGAGGAAGCATTAAAATCCAAATGGGTGGGAAATATAATAAGTTCACCATACTGTGGGCGGAAAAGGGGAGTAGCGATCTTACTAAATAAAAGTTTGCAGTGCGATATTCTCTTCCAAGTTATAGATCAGAATGGGAGATCTTTTATTCTAGAGGTATTAATCCATGAAGTAAAAATGGTCCTATGCAATGTATATGGTCCTAATAAACCAGATAGATTATTTTGGGATAATTTGAAGTCTAAATTGATGTATTTTAGTAACCAGAAAATTATAATGAGCGGAGACTTCAATATAGCGCCCAGGCCCCGACTGGACAGGTTTAAGTGTACAAATAAATGCGAACAAGGGAAAAATAGGATTATTTCTAATTTTAGGACGGACTTAAGGCTAACAGACATATGGCGTGCACAATTTCCGGATGTTAGAGCATATACATGCAAATCGAAAACATTCAGTACACTTTCGCGTATAGATTTCTTCCTGGTTTCAGAATATGTATTAAACCAAGTTGTTAGGGCAGATATTAAGGATATCGTAATTACAGACCACGCTATTATTTCATTATTGATAAAGATTGGACCAGATTCTGGCCCTAATTTTTTTAGGCTTTCTTTTCCCTCCTATTTAATAAATAACTTACAGTTTACCAATTGGTTGACTAACAAATGGAACGAGTATAAGCATAATAACAATGCATATGTGGTTAAACCTGAAATTTTCTGGGAAGCATTTAAGGCCTTTATCAGGGGAGAAATAAAAGCATATTTATGTAGATGGAGAAGGAAAATTAAGGCCAGAGAAACTCAGCTAACGAACCAAGTCAGAAACACCTATGAGTTTTATATAAAAAATCCTGTTAAATTAGCTTGGGACAAATACTCTGGAAAAAAAAGGAAAGGGATTTATTTATTAAACATAGGACTATACAAGAAGATTTAAAATCAAGAGCAAAATACTGTGGGAACTATGGAAGATCGGCCAGATATCTCTCAACCCTGATTAAAAATCGACAAAGCAGCAATAGAATTCATAAAATCAGATTACTAGGTAAAAGTGTCACTAATCCTATGGAAATAAGAGAAGCTTTTTATGAATTTTATAAGAAGATATATAAGGGGGAAGAAATTAATATACATAATAAACAAAGTTTTTGGAATAACCTTAAGGTCCCAAAGATCTCTGAACAAGACTTAGAGTTATTAAACCACCCAATTACACCAGAAGAAGTGATAAAGCAGATTAAAATAGCTAAAACTTATAAAGCCCCCGGTCCGGATCAACTTCCGATTGAACTATACAAAATTCTACAAGAGCACATCCCAGATACTTTAGTGAATCTTTTTAATTTATACTACATCCAAAATAAAAAGCCTTCTAGATACTTCTCGGCGTCAACTATTACGTTGATCTATAAAAAGAATAAAGATCCAGAAAACTTGTCCGCATACAGACCAATATCTTTATTAAATTGCAATTATAATTTTTTTATGTCTATTATAGCAAATAGATTGAAAACTTATATAGGGAATTTAATCCACCCAGATCAAGTGGGGTTTATGCCAGGTAGAAATGTATCAAATTATTCGCCGGGTGTTGACAGTGTTAGAAGTTTCTGGTCTGAAAATAAGGGTAAAGAACATCAAAAGAGATCTAATTTGGCGCTACTAGCGATTGATGCCGAAAAGGCATTTGATCTCATCAATTGGGATCATCTATTTTTTTCGTTAGCGAGCTTTGGTTTTAATGGGAACTTTTTAAAATATGATTTATGCAATTTACCAAAACCCTATCTCTAATCTGTTAAATAATTCTTAACTCTCCCAAGACATTATGCTAGAAAAGGGCACACGCCAGGGCTGCCCTCTTTCATCCCTTCTGTTCAACTTGGCGTTAGAGCCTTTTGCAATTAAACTGAGACAGGAATTATCAGGGATAATGGTTGGTAAGGTGAAAATAGTTCTCACTTTATATGCGGATGATCTTTTATTCTTGAACAAATCCGATCAATCAATTCAGCAGTTTCTGACCCTGGCAAAACAATTTGGGTCCTTTTCAGGCTATAAAATTAATCCAGAAAAATCCGAAATTTTATGGATCGTGCAAAATGAGCCCCCAAGTGCTAGATATCCATTTAAATCAGCGGATTCAATAAATTATCTAGGGATTAAAATACACAAGGATCACGCGGCCTGGTATTACCTAAATTTTACATCCTACTTTTGCAAGTATAAAAGTGAAGTAGAAAAGTGGATGCTACTTCCAATCTCCCTTTCGGCTCGGGTTGTTCTGGTCAAGACTATTTTCTTCCCACAACTATTACATTTACTGCAAAATCTCCCGCTCTTGATCAAGAGTAAAGATATACTATCGTTTAATGGTATTACAGCAGGGTTTTTCTGGAAGCTAAAGCGTAGATGAATATCCACAAATAATCTTTCTCTGCAGACGTCCGTAGGTGGACTGGCATTGCCAAACCTTAGATACTATAATTTAGTCACGCAAAGTAAATTCATCCTAGACTGGATTACAGAAAGAGAGTATTCAACTAATCTGCATCTAGAGACGGGAATTGTGGCCCCATATGCACTGAAGGCTTTGATTCATTTAGACAAGAAGGATTTACCTTAATGTTTGGTATGGATAGGGACGTTGCTGAATCCTATCATGGCATGGCATAAACTATGTGATGAATTAGATATTAAGTGGAAATCCTCTAAATATCTCTCAATTTGTGGTAACCCAAACTTCCCAAGTGGAATCTCCTCTGGCACTTTTAATGATTGGTCCAATAAAGGTCTGCAGGATGTGATTCAAATTAGGGATGACACGCTAGATATGCCAAGTCATTTGTGGACCTACAGAAAGAGTATGGGATCCATAAACATAGTTTCTTTGCATACTTACAGCTGAGACACATGTATGGGAAATTATGGGAGGACAATAATTCAGATTGGAAGCTGGGAGATATCAATTCAGCAATTAATATTTACAAGCAAGGTAATATGTCCATCTCTTTTATGTATAATTTGTTGCTTATTAAGGCTGGTCAGATACGTCTAGAAGTGTTATTAAAGAAATGGAATATACATTTTCCCCTTATTACCTCTGAAGAGATTGAGGAGAGTTTTAGATTAGTGCAAAAAGCAACTAGTATAATTTCATGGAGAGAATCGCACTGCAAACTTCTTAATATGGTATACATCACCCCAGCACAGCTTAAAAAAATGGTACCTAACTGATAATTATATTTGTTTGAAATGTGGTAATTCAAACGCAGATATTATGCACTGTTTTTGGAGATGCCCGAAAATAAAACAATTCCGGAATAAGGTGAACTTCTGGCTATCCTTAAGTTTAGATGACCAATATACGATAAGTCCCCAAGAGATTTTCTTTATGTGTAATTATGCAAAAAATAAACAATACAAGACAATTAACACACTGATCTTAGCCGGCCGTAATTTAATCTTGTTAAACTGGAAATCTGGCAGGTCTCTGTCCTTTCAAACCTACAAAGCTTCAATTGCAGACATAATTATTATGGAACAATATTCCACTGACATCTTCTTAGAGGGGAAACTGGAGAAGTATCTTCAAAAATGGCTGGGCATAATGAAAACTTACTCCATGCCATTGCAACAACAATTTATATCCATTATAAAAAAAAAAAAAAAAAACTACTTTTTTTGATATTTGGATACAGTCAGGTAGATTGCCCTCTGAATGGGCATAAGCGTGTTACAGTAAACGGTTAATACTCTTGTTAATAGTAGGGTTTCCTTGAAGGGGAAAGAGGATTGGTGGGGAGAGGGAGGAGAGTGTTTTCCTTTTTTTTATTTTTTTATTTATTTAGTGGAGTGTAAGATTGCATGGATGTCCTGTTTTGTTCATTTTTTTTTTCCCTTTTTATTTTTCTTTTCGAGTGGGTTCAGGGAATAAAATAAAAACTACTATGAATATGAAGTAAAGTTATTAGAAAAGTTGACGCTTCTCCCAGGTGCCTGGGGTCAGGACTAACTTTCGTTTCTGTTTCAATTAGCATAACGTAGGTTTTCTATAGGATGTAAAGTTTAAGTTAATATCTGGGAGGAGAAGTAATTATGTTTCCTCATTTATGTAATTGTTATTACGCAAATATTGTTTCTTTTTGTCTTGTACCAATTACCCTGCGTGGTAAAAATAAGTAGGTAAATTAATACTTATGTCATAAAATGTAGCGGTAACGCTGTTGTTCTATAAATAAATAAAAATTGCTACTCTGATCACAAAAGAAAAAAAAATTGGGTTCAGTGTCCCTTTAATATTGGCTTAAGTGTCCATTTAAAAAACGGACATGAAACCCATTTTTTTTTCCTTTTGAAAATTCAGACAGAACATACAATTTGAAACAACTTTCCAATTTACTTCTATTATCAAATTTGCTTAAAGGGATAGTAAAGTACAAATTAAACTTTCATGATTTAGATAGGGCATGCCGCCATTTGAAACAACTTTCTAATTTACTTTTATCATCAAATTTGCTTTGTTCTCTTGTTATTCTTAGTTGAATAATACTAGGTAGGCTCATATGCTAATTTCTAACCCCTTGAAGGCCGCCTCTAATTTGAATGCATTTGACAGTTTTTCACAGCTAGAGGGCGTTAGTTCATGCGTTTCATATAGATAACACTGTGCTCATGCACGTCAAGTTATTTAAGAGTCAGCACTAATTGCCTGAAATGCAAGTCTGTCAACAGATCTGAGATAAGGAGGGAGTCAGCAGTAGCTTAGATACAAGGTAATCCCAGAGGTAAAAAGTATATTAATATAACAGTGCTGGTTATGAAAAACTGGGGAATGGTAAATAAAAGGATTATCTTTTTAAACCATAACATTTTTGGGGTTTATTATCCCTTTAATTATCTTGGCATCTTTTGTTGAAGTATGCACTACTGGGAACCAGCTGAACACATTGGGTGAGTCAATAAGAAGGGGCCGAATTATCAAGCTCCGAATGGAGTTTCATGCCCCTGTTTCTGCATGAGCCTTCAGGCTAGCCGGAAACAGTAGTTATGAAGCAGCGGTCTAAAGATCTCTGCTCCATGACTTGTCCGTCTGGTCTGAGTCCGCGGACATCAATCCGCCCGATCCTATACAATCAGGTCGAATGACACCCCCTTGCTAGCAGCCGAATCTGCAGGGGGCGGTATTGCACAAGCAGTTCACAAGAACTGCTTGTGCAATGATAAAAGCCGCCAGCATATGCTGTCAGCATTTATCGATGTGCAGCAGACATGATCCACTATATCGGATCATGTCCGCTCGCACCTTAATAAATAGGCCCCGAAGAGTCTTATATGCGCAGTCACAAATCAGAAGTTAGCTCCCAGTAGGGACAATGATTAGTGGATTGCAGGTTCGTCATCCGTCAATCAATTGACGACTATGGTGGGCGGAGGAACTTATCGTAGCATTAAAAGCTAAAAATCTCAGAAGATCCGGATATAGTACCAAATTTGATGAATGAAAGTATTACTCATTTTTAAAATTCTATCCTATGACTTGAGCAAGTACGCTAAAGTCTACATTTACTTTACGGTCATGTGATCTGAACAAAGATTTATGTTTAATGACTTCTGTTGACTAACGCCTAAAGCAACTCTCAGCTACTGTAATATGGTTCATGAAAATGCAACACTGTTGTGAACAGATGTAAGGTGTAATCTTGTTTACAAATAAATCCGCTGCTTTACACTTCTCCTGTGAATCACGCTGAAGGGGGAAAGGGATTACAAATCCCATGCTGCTGTGTAGTGCGAGCTGTAATGGCAGAATTAGCCTCAAATCAAATAGTACAAAATACAAGTGCATTAAAAGGGACAGTCAAGTAAAAAAAAAAATAATAATTCATGATTCAGATAGGGCATGTAATTTTAAACAACTTTCCAATCTACCTATTATCACTAATTTTGCTTTGTTCTTTTAGTATTCTTAGTTGAAAGATAAACCTAGGAGGTTCATATGCTAAATATCTTAGACCTTGAAGGCCGCCTCTAAGATGAATGCATTTTGACCACTAGATTGCGTTAGTTCATGTGTTTCATAAAGATAACATCGAGCTCATGCACGTGAATTTACCGAGGAGTGTGCACTGATTGGCTAGAATGCAAATATGTTAAAATAAATGAAATAAGGGGGCAATCTGCAGAGGCATAGATACAAGGTATTTAAAGAGGTAAAAAAAGTGTACTATTATAACTGTTGTTTATGCAAAACTAGGGAATGGGTAATAAAGGGATGATTACCAGCAATGTAAACCAATCAGGATAGACTGCAACTATGACCACCAATCAAAGAAAATCAATGAAGTTAAACACCTGCCCTAGTGACACATTGCCTATAAGATCTGGCACCATTAGCGCTTGTCTCTAGTTGATGTGACAGGGCTCGTGTTGATTAGTTGCTTTGTATACCGTTATCATATCTGTATTTTTAAGGGCAGATAGCTGTCAGAGTGCAATATGATAAAAGGTCAGCGGAGGTGACGATTTAACCTTTGTGCTTCCAGCATAGATGCCAGTAAACTGTCAACAAAATAAACCTAAAGAGTAGGTGGATATTTTAAAGAGACATTCCAATGCAAAAACAAGGTGCACTCAGAGAAAGAACTATTTGCATTACTGAACCTAGATGATTGTGTGTTTAACCTCTGCAAAGGGTAAAGTCGCACTAGGGAGCAATAAATATGGCAGCTTCAGCACAGAACAGTGCTGGCGAGTCAATCAGGAGCGCCAGTCGCACAGATCTGCAACGAACTGGCAGGTAAAGGCCTAGATTCCATTGCGGTTGTAAACTGGTGGTATAACAACAAGTGGGATCTGCATTAAAGTCTATGGAGATGTTTTATGTTCCCACCAATTTACAACAGCGATGGCAACTAGGCTATAAGCAAGGGACAGCAATGCAAAAACCCTTTGTTCTTTTTCCCCATGACAGAATACCTAGATAGGCTCAGGAGCATGCACGTGTCTCGAGTACTATATACTAGTGATATATGCAACAATATACAAGTGTTACAAACATTGTTGGAAACACTGTAGCCATAATACTCAAGACACACTTTGCTTTATGCCGATTTGTTACAAAATATCACACGACCAATTGCAAAAGAACAAGGTTAGTGTTAATAATTGCTAAATGCAACCCAGAATTAGTCTTCATGACATTGACTATATATATCCGTTCACACTAAACTTCACTGCTTTCCAAGATTGCATACTAAGGTAGGCTCAGAACCGTGCATACCAAGAACAAGAATTACATTTGATTATTTAAATGTCAACTCTAGACTTAAATAATGAAACTTGACTCATGTTCCTTTGAGATCCTCAGTAGTGACAATGTCACTCTTATGTTATTGATATAGAACTCTGTATATTATTATCAGTTATTTGTAAAGTGCCCACAGATGTCCACCCTTAGTATGCTGGCTGCAAGGCAGCTGTGGGCAATCTTGAGGCTTCAGAAATATAGTAAAGTACATCTTCTCACATCCCCTCCATGCTGCCTTTATATGGACCATGATCTCAACATACACATTTACTTTTCATCTCCTTGTGGTTTCAGATAAACATACTGAGGGTACCAGTTGGACTAAACATTGGGGGGGGGGGGCTCAGCTACCTTCTCTTTTTAAAGTGAAGGTCCATTTTGAAGAATTAGTGCCCGGTTTTTAATAAGCCTATTAAAAACAAGGGCACTTTAATTCATAAAAGTTGACATTTCACCGTTTTCTTCAAAAACTTACCTTTTAATCCTGGCAGCCACTCCAGCACTTTCTCCACCCATCGTAAGCCGTCTTCGCGGGTCCAAAATCACAGCGTTGCATCAGGCCAAGATTCCCCCGGGGGGAAGCTATGATTGGAGGAAGCCTGATTCGTCATTTCCGACATCTGCAGAGGCTTCCGACGGCGGGGGGGAAATCGCTGGAGCGGCATTCAGGATTAAAAGGTAAGGTTTTTGAAGAAAAGTGAAATGTCAATTTTGATGAATTAAAGTGCCCTTGTTTTTAATCTGTTTATTAAAAAACCATGCACTGATTCATCAAAATGGACCTTCACTTTAAAACACAAATACTCTACTTGGCCGTCTCCCCCTAGGGGTGCAATTTCAGCATCAGCATAATAAATGTAACAAATGTGTGCCATTTATATTCTGTTGTATAATCATATACACAGTAATGAAGACGTATACCTGGCAGCCTGCTCTATTTTCACTCAGTCCTGAGCTTGCCTTGCATGACAACAAAATAAGTACAAATGAAATATATAGCCCTGTCAATCAGAATCATACTTGCAACCGTACATACACTTCCTAACAACCATACATTGAACATAATACTGGTAAACACAACTAGCCTGAGCAGTTCTCATACTAAGTGGACTAATACCCACATAAGGCAAACACCCCATATTTCTACAACCCTTGCAGTGTTAATAAGTGTACCAGCATTAGCAATTATTGCTCTTTAAAGTGCTCAGCATGATAACACTAATATTACTGTCCCTAACGTGTATTTAGTAACAACAGCTGTCCTATAAACCAGAAGTGCCCAGGTAACCCCTGCTGTCTGCATAAACCATCCCACAAAAGCACCAGTACCTCTTGTAACTAGGATTGCCACCTTGGCCTTGTTTTCCTGGACACTTATGAGTTACACATGCTGCAGGGTGTTCAGAGGGAAACATGCATTGTGCTGCTGAACAGAACAAAAATAGTGATCCTGGACAGCATTATTCATGTTCCTCCCTGCAGCATGTGCAACTCATAAGTGTCCAGGGAAACATGGCCGAGGTGGCAACCCTACTTGTAACCATCCCAACCAAGTGTTCCCATCGCAGCCCCTGGAAAAAAAATAAAAATAAAATAATAATCACACCTAGATACCCGTCCCTAGCCCTGGTAAAAATCACTCCAGGTATCCGTCACTGGCCCTGGTAAAAATCACCCCAGCTAATCATCACTGCCCATGGTATCCGTCACTGGCCCTGGTAAAAATCCCCCCCCCCCCTCAGGTACCAGTTACTGGTCCTGGTAAAACCCCTCAGTTATCCATCACTGCCCCTGGTGAAAATCACCCCCGGGGTGGAATCCATCACTGTCCCTGGTGAAAATCACACCCAGTATCCACCACCACCCCTGGTGAAATCACCCCTCCCCAGGTATCCACCACCGCCCCTGGTGAAATACCCCCTCCCGGTATCCACCACCGCCCCTGGTGAAATCACCCCCCCCCAGGTATCCACCACCGCCCCTGGTGAAATCACCCCCCCCCAGGTATCCACCACCGCCCCTGGTGAAATCACCCCCCCCCCAGGTATCCACCACCGCCCCTGGTGAAATCACCCCCCCCCCCAGGTATCCACCACCGCCCCTGGTGAAATCACCCCCCCTGGTGAAATCACCCCCCCTGGTGAAATCACCCCCCCAGGTATCCACCACTGCCCCTGGTGAAATCACCCCCAGGTATCCACCACTGCCCCTGGTGAAATCACCCCCCCCCCAGGTATCCACCACCGCCCCTGGTGAAATCACCCCCCCCCCCAGGTATCCACCACCGCCCCTGGTGAAATCACCCCCCCTGGTGAAATCACCCCCCCTGGTGAAATCACCCCCCCTGGTGAAATCACCCCCCCTGGTGAAATCACCCCCCCAGGTATCCACCACTGCCCCTGGTGAAATCACCCCCAGGTATCCACCACTGCCCCTGGTAATCACCCCCAGGTATCCACCACTGCCCCTGGTAATCACCCCCAGGTATCCACCACTGCCCCTGGTAATCACCCCCAGGTATCCACCACTGCCCCTGGTAATCACCCCCAGGTATCCACCACTGCCCCTGGTAATCACCCCCAGGTATCCACCACTGCCCCTGGTAATCACCCCCAGGTATCCATCACTGCCCCTGGTGAAATCATTCCCCCCCGTATCCACCACCGCCCCTGGTGAAATCACCCCCCCCCCCTCTCCGGTATCCATCACTGCCTCTGGTGAAATCAACCCCCCACCACCACTGCCCCTGATGAAATCACCCCCGGTATCCATCACTGCCCCTGGTGAAACCACCCCCGGTATCCATCACTGCCCCTGGTGAAACCACCCCCGGTATCCATCACTGCCCCTGGTGAAACCACCCCCGGTATCCATCACTGCCCCTGGTGAAACCACCCCCGGTATCCATCACTGCCCCTGGTGAAACCACCCCCGGTATCCATCACTGCCCCTGATGGTATCCATCACTGCCCCTGGTGAAACCACCCCGGTATCCATCACTGCCCCTGGTGAAACCACCCCCGGTATCCATCACTGCCCCTGGTGAAACCACCCCCGGTATCCATCACTGCCCCTGATGGTATCCATCACTGCCCCTGGTGAAACCACCCCGGTATCCATCACTGCCCCTGGTGAAACCACCCCCGGTATCCATCACTGCCCCTGGTGAAACAACCACCACCCCCCGGTATCCATCACTGCCCCTGGTGAAACAACCACCACCCCCCGGTATCCATAACCCCCGACACATGAGGTAAAGCGTCTCCCAATAACTTCACTACATCTCCTAGTTGGCAGCTGACACGCCTTTATCCTCCCACACGTTGTCGCCTCATGCTGACGTCACACCCCGGCCTCTCCAGTCTGGAGACCTCCCCGCCTGCTTCTCTTTCTCGCTCCCTGCCGCGGCCTGGCTTCCGGTTTCCGGCCTCTGTGTATCTGGGGTAGTGCTGCGGATCATGGTGCTCATCAAGGAGTTGTAAGTGAGCCCCGGGGCACTGACAGGGCGGGGGGTGAGATGTGTGAGTGTCCAGGGTCGGTGACCGGGAGGGGTAGATAGCGGCAGGGGGAGGAGGTAATGCTGACAGCTGGAGAGAGGCCTGTGGGGCTGGGTAGTAATGACTCATGGGGCACAGTATACAGGGAGTCAGTGCGATATAGGGCACTACGTTGGAAAGGGGTATTATGTATGGGGATGGGTGGGGTAGTAGGCTGGGGGCAATAAGTTGGGTGGGGCAATAGGCTTGGGAAAATGGGTGGAGGGCAAGATGCAGGATGAAGGCAGTTTGCTTGGGCAGTAAGGTGGGAACAGCAGTAGAGAGGGGTATGATGCTGTGTATTGGCAGTAAAAAGGGAAAAGAGGAAGCTGTGTGGTGGCTGTAGGCAAGAAGCTGTAGGCTGGGGGCAAGAAGCTGTGTGGTGGCTGTAGGCTGGGGACAAGAAGCTGTGTGGTGGCTGTAGGCTGGGGGCAAGAAGCTGTGTGGTGGCTGTAGGCTGGGGGCAAGAAGCTGTGTGGTGGCTGTAGGCTGGGGGCAAGAAGCTGTGTGGTGGCTGTAGGCTGGGGGCAAGAAGCTGTGTGGTGGCTGTAGGCTGGGGGCAAGAAGCTGTGTGGTGGCTGTAGGCTGGGGGCAAGAAGCTGTGTGGTGGCTGTAGGCTGGGGGCAAGAAGCTGTGTGGTGGCTGTAGGCTGAGGGCAAGAAGCTGTGTGGTGGCTGTAGGCTGGGGACAAGAAGCTGTGTGGTGGCTGTAGGCTGGGGACAAGAAGCTGTGTGGTGGCTGTAGGCTGGGGACAAGAAGCTGTGTGGTGGCTGTAGGCTGGGGACAAGAAGCTGTGTGGTGGCTGTAGGCTGGGGACAAGAAGCTGTGTGGTGGCTGTAGGCTGGGGACAAGAAGCTGTGTGGTGGCTGTAGGCTGGGGACAAGAAGCTGTGTGGTGGCTGTAGGCTGGGGACAAGAAGCTGTGTGGTGGCTGTAGGCTGGGGACAAGAAGCTGTGTGGTGGCTGTAGGCTGGGGGCAAGAAGCTGTGTAGTGGCTGTAGGCTGGGGGCAAGAAGCTGTGTAGTGGCTGTAGGCTGGGGGCAAGAAGCTGTGTGGTGGCTGTAGGCTGGGGGCAAGAAGCTGTGTGGTGGCTGTAGGCTGGGGGCAAGAAGCTGTGTGGTGGCTGTAGGCTGGGAGCAAGAAGCTGTGTGGTGGCTGTAGGCTGGGGGCAAGAAGCTGTGTAGTGGCTGTAGGCTGGGGGCAAGAAGCTGTGTGGTGGCTGTAGGCTGGGGGCAAGAAGCTGTGTGGTGGCTATAGGCTGGGGGCAAGAAGCTGTGTGGTGGCTTTAGGCTGGGAGCAAGAAGCTGTGTGGTGGCTGTAGGCTGGGGGCAAGAAGCTGTGTGGTGGCTGTAGGCTGGGGGCAAGAAGCTGTGTGGTGGCTGTAGGCTGGGGGCAAGAAGCTGTGTGGTGGCTGTAGGCTGGGGGCAAGAAGCTGTGTGGTGGCTGTAGGCTGGGGACAAGAAGCTGTGTGGTGGCTGTAGGCTGGGGACAAGAAGCTGTGTGGTGGCTGTAGGCTGGGGACAAGAAGCTGTGTGGTGGCTGTAGGCTGGGGGCAAGAAGCTGTGTGGTGGCTGTAGGCTGGGGACAAGAAGCTGTGTGGTGGCTGTAGGCTGGGGACAAGAAGCTGTGTGGTGGCTGTAGGCTGGGGACAAGAAGCTGTGTGGTGGCTGTAGGCTGGGGGCAAGAAGCTGTGTGGTGGCTGTAGGCTGGGGGCAAGAAGCTGTGTAGTGGGTGTAGGCTGGGGGCAAGAAGCTGTGTAGTGGGTGTAGGCTGGGGGCAAGAAGCTGTGTAGTGGGTGTAGGCTGGGGGCAAGAAGCTGAGTGGTGGCTGTAGGCTGGGGGCAAGAAGCTGGTTGTCGGTACAAAAACTGAGTTGTACAGAAAGTTTGAGGACAAAAAGCTGTATAGGACACTAACATTATATTTACTCTGGGTGATCAGGCAGGGGAAAGTAATCTGATTATGACCTGTTTGGCAGGTTGGATGAGTGGAGGGCAAAATTGGAGACTGTGGGAGTGCAACAAGTTGTATAGAAACAATTGGATGACACTGACTTGGGCAGCAAGTTGGATAAGACAGACTGGATGACAATGAATCAAGGACAGTTTACTGCTTTGGGTCAACAAATTGGAAATAACAAATTGGATGACACTGACTTTGACAGTTTGCAAGTTGCCTGAAGTCTTTATCTGCCTATTATTAGCAAGTGCATTGATGTACAGCAATCACATGGTAAACAATGAAGAAAACCTATTAAACTGCATGTGCAGCTTTTGAGACTATTGCCTGCAACCTCACACTTAAAGGGACATTATACATTAGATTTTTCTTTGCATAAATGTTTTGTAGATGATCCATTTATATAGCCTATACACTTTTTTTTTTCAAATGTATAGTTTTGCTTATTTTTAAATAACATTGCGCTGATTTTCAGACTCCTAACCAAGCCCCAAAGTTTTAGGAAAATACTGTTGTATACCTACCCCCCAGCTTGCTCCTGTTTGTGTAGTGGTCTTTTCATATGCAGGGGCGGTCTGCTTTTTTTGCTACAGAACCACTGTCAGTGAGTGTTCTAGCTAACCTTTTTTAACAGTGCTAAACTGGTAGCTTCAAAGTAATTTTTTTAACTGTTTTATAATGGATTTTTATATCATTATCTTTGCATATTATTCTTTATAGTAGTTTCTATTACATGCAGTTAAATGAAAATTGGTGTTTACTGCCCCTTTTAAGAAGCAGAAACTGCTTTTGCCTCCCTGCCACCTCCAGATGTAGTGAAATAACTCACCCTGACATCGCTTGTTTTTGGTGATTGGCAATGTTAAAGTGAATGTAAATTTTGATGCTAAAGTGCCCGGTTTTTAAAAATTTGATTAAAAACAGGGGCACTTGAATTCATCAAAATTTTACATTTCACTCGTGCTGTGAATTTTTTTTTTTTACCTTTTTAATTTTGACAGCAGCTCCAGCTTCCTCCACCCGTCGCAAAGCCTCTTCCTTGGTCTAAAATGATTAAATCAGGCTTCCTCCAATCACGGCGTTGAATCAGACACTGATTCCCCTGGGGGGGAAGCTGTGATTGGAGGATGACCGATCCATCATTTCTGAAGTCAGAAATGGCTTGCAACAACCGGAGGAAGCTGGAGCTGCTGTGAAGAATAAAAAGGTTTTTTTTCCCAACAGGAGTGAAATGTAAATTTTAATGAATTAAAGTGCCCCTGTTTTTGATTCAATTTTTAAAAACCGGGCACTTTAGCATCAAAATTTACATTCACTTTAATATCACAATTGGCGATTGCAGGTTCTCCACTGGCCGGCAATCTTGCTACATTTTCCCCAGTGTATGTGGTGCTGGATAGAATGCAGACTTCACTCATTCTGACTGTAATGTTCCCTTTTTCTTTTGCAGCCGCATTTTGCTACCCATAAATGTGCCTGAGGTAATTATATCCCTATTTCACATTGTATGTTGTAACACTTGTAACAAGTTTCCTTTGTAAAGTCTGCAAAAATAGTCCGTAAGAAATCGCCTTGCTTTGTATGTGTAACATTACTCTCTCTGTTATTTTGGTTTTTGCAGTACCAGGTAGGGCAGCTGTATTCTGTAGCCGAAGCCAGCAAGGACAACACAGGAGGAGGGGAAGGGATTGAGGTTCTAAAAAATGAACCTTATGAGAAGGATGGGGAGAAGGGCCAATATACCCACAAAATCTACCACTTACAGAGGTAAGTAAGGTTGTGCTCACCTCTATTGATTTCTAATCTTTAAAAGGAAGATATTCTGAAGGTGTGCGCTGAAATAAATTAGAACAATGGTGCTGCACATACACGTTATACAGTATAATGAAAGTCTTGTTTTATTGTCCATATACAACTTTCCAAAATTTGCTTCATTCTCTTGGTATCTTTCATTGAAGAGAAAACTAGGTAGGCTCACAAGCTCAGGGGTGTGCACAAGTCTTTAGTACTCCTATGGAAGAGGTGTTTTGCAACAATGTATAACAAAGCTACAAATAATGTTGCAAAACACTGCTATCATAGAGTACTAAAGACACAAGCACACTGCTGAGCTCTTGTGAGCCTACCTAGTTTTACTCTACAATAAAAGATACCAAGAAAACAAAGCAAATAAATTTGATAACAGAAGTAAACTGGAAAGTTGGTGACAATTGCATGTTCTATGTGAATCCTCAGTTTAATTCTGACTTTACTGTCCCTTTAAAAGGACAATCTAAAATAAAAATTAGATGCTCACATTTTGTACAGTATACATTAAGGGTATGATCAGCAATGCACTGCAGAGAGTTAGCTGAACACGTCAGGTGACACAAGTCATGTGTATGTAGCCACCAATCATCAGCTCGTTCTCAGCAGTGCTTTACTGCTCCTGAGACTTCCAGGTGTAGGCGTATTACTCAACAAAGTATACAGAGAAAGTCATGTGTATGTAGCCACCAATCATCAGCTCGTTCTCAGCAGTGCTTTACTGCTCCTGAGACTACCAGGTGTAGGCGTATTACTCAACAAAGTATACAGAGAAAGTCATGTGTATGTAGCCACCAATCATCAGCTCGTTCTCAGCAGTGCTTTACTGCTCCTGAGACTACCAGGTGTAGGCATACTACTCAGCAAAGTATACAGAGAAAAGTCATGTGTATGTAGCCACCAATCAGCTCGTTCCCAGCAGTGCTTTACTGCTCCTGATACTACCAGGTGTAGGCAAACTATTCAACAAAGTATACAGAGAAAGTCATGTGTATGTAGCCACCAATCATCAGCTTGTTCCCAGCAGTGCTTTACTGCTCCTGATACTACCAGGTGTAGGCAAACTATTCAACAAAGTATACAGAGAAAGTCATGTGTATGTAGCTACCAATCATCAGCTTGTTCTCAGCAGTGCTTTACTGCTCCTGAGATACCAGGTGTAGGCGTATTACTCAACAAAGTATACAGAGAAAGTCATGTGTATGTAGCCACCAATCATCAGCTTGTTCCCAGCAGTGCTTTACTGCTCCTGAGACTACCAGGTGTAGGCGTACTACTCAGCAAAGTATACAGAGAAAAGTCATGTGTATGTAGCCACCAATCATCAGCTTGTTCCCAGCAGTGCTTTATTGCTCCTGATACTACCAGGTGTAGGCGTATTACTCAACAAAGTATACAGAGAAAGTCATGTGTATGTAGCCACCAATCATCAGCTCGTTCCCAGCAGTGCTTTACTGCTCCTGAGATACCAGGTGTAGGCGTATTACTCAACAAAGTATACAGAGAAAGTCATGTGTATGTAGCCACCAATCATCAGCTTGTTCCCAGCAGTGCTTTACTGCTCCTGAGACTACCAGGTGTAGGCGTATTACTCAACAAAGTATACAGAGAAAGTCATGTGTATGTAGCCACCAATCATCAGCTTGTTCCCAGCAGTGCTTTACTGCTCCTGAGACTACCAGGTGTAGGCGTATTACTCAACAAAGTATACAGAGAAAGTCATGTGTATGTAGCCACCAATCATCAGCTTGTTCCCAGCAGTGCTTTACTGCTCCTGATACTACCAGGTGTAGGCAAACTATTCAACAAAGTCTACAGAGAAAAGTCATGTGTATGTAGCCACCAATCATCAGCTTGTTCCCAGCAGTGCTTTACTGCTCCTGATACTACCAGGTGTAGGCAAACTATTCAACAAAGTATACAGAGAAAGTCATGTGTATGTAGCCACCAATCATCAGCTTGTTCCCAGCAGTGCTTTACTGCTCCTGAGCCTACCAGGTGTAGGTGTACTACTCAACAAAGTATACAGAGAAAGTCATGTGTATGTAGCCACCAATCATCAGCTTGTTCTCAGCAGTGCTTTACTGCTCCTGAGACTACCAGGTGTAGGCGTACTACTCAATAAAGTATACAGAGAAAGTCATGTGTATGTAGCCACCAATCATCAGCTTGTTCCCAGCAGTGCTTTACTGCTCCTGAGACTACCAGGTGTAGGCATACTACTCAACAAAGTATACAGAGAAAGTCATGTGTATGTAGCCACCAATCATCAGCTTGTTCCCAGCAGTGCTTTACTGCTCCTGAGACTACCAGGTGTAGGCGTACTACTCAGCAAAGTATACAGAGAAAAGTCATGTGTATGTAGCCACCAATCATCAGCTCGTTCCCAGCAGTGCTTTACTGCTCCTGAGATACCAGGTGTAGGCATACTACTCAACAAAGTATACAGAGAAAAGTCATGTGTATGTAGCCACCAATCATCAACTTGTTCCCAGCAGTGCTTTACTGCTCCTGAGACTACCAGGTGTAGGCGTATTACTCAACAAAGTATACAGAGAAAGTCATGTGTATGTAGCCACCAATCATCAGCTTGTTCCCAGCAGTGCTTTACTGCTCCTGAGACTACCAGGTGTAGGCGTACTACTCAACAAAGTATACAGAGAAAGTCATGTGTATGTAGCCACCAATCATCAGCTCGTTCTCAGCAGTGCTTTACTGCTCCTGAGACTACCAGGTGTAGGCGTATTACTCAACAAAGTATACAGAGAAAGTCATGTGTATGTAGCCACCAATCATCAGCTTGTTCCCAGCAGTGCTTTGCTGCTCCTGAGACTACCAGGTGTAGGCAAACTATTCAACAAAGTATACAGAGAAAAGTATGCACATTTGATAACAGAAGTACATTTTGTATGCGGTTTAAAATTGCGTCCTCAGACACATGAAAGTGCAGTGTTCTCCACGGAAATGTTGCCAGCCAGGTGGCATTATGAAGCAGCCGGTGGGGGCAGTGTAATATACTATAATATTATATTATTTTCAGCTATCCAAAGCTCAAATTACGGTTATTTAATGATCAGTTGTGCAATAAAAATTTAACGTTTTTAATATTAGCTAATTTTAGCTTAAAGGGACATGAAACCCACATTTTTTTTTCTTTCATGATTCAGATAGAGAATACAATTTTAAACAACTTTCTAATTTACTTCTATTTCTAATTTGTTTCATTCTCTTGGTATCATTTGTTGAAGTAGCAGTAATCCAATAATGGTTTCTAATTGAACTCATGGGTGAGCCAATCACAATATACTGTGTGTGTATGTGTGTGTGTATATATATATATATATATATATACGCAGCTAGCAATTAACAGCTAGAACCTAGGTTATTTGCTGCTCCTGAACGTTCCTAGATAAAGCTTTCAGCAAAGGATAACAAGAGAAGGAAGCAAATTAAATAGAAGTTAATTAGAAAGTTGTTTAAAATTGTATTCTCTATCTGAACCATGAACGAAATTTTGGGGTTTCATGTCCCTTGTAATATTTGTCCGTAATTACAGGACATATACAACTGGCACCTACCACCTATTGACGGGAGCTGGCATGATTTTCTATAATGTGTGCAGTTCCTTACATGCACATTGCTACAGATTCAGATTATCTACAGGGCGAGTTTTGGGTGAATCTTCTTAAAATGTGTTAGTGGAATTAGGTATTAAAAAGGGGTATCCTATGTTAGTGATTCATAACACAGGGTGTCAATATTTGTTTTTAGTCTTTCCTTCTCATTTTCCTCACTTTGTTTATGGTTCAGTGTCCTCCCTTTCTACAAAACTTATCAGTTTTTCTCATTCTTTTTTTATTTTTATTTATTTTTTTTTAAATATATTTTTCAGTAAAGTCCCCACTTTTGTTAAAATGTTGGCCCCGGAAGGATCCTTGGTGTTTCATGAAAAAGCCTGGAATGCGTATCCATACTGCCGCACAAGTAGGTGTGATACTCGGTCAGATCAGCATAACATGCCTGAATCAACAACCAGCCCTTTATAACATGATTCTTTTCTTTTTTCTTCCTCCCAACTCTGTGGTTCCTGTTTTCTGTGATTCACTCAGTTGTAACAGTAAGTATAAAGTATGATTTGTGTCTTTGTTTTGTAACTCATCTTGACAAATCACGGGAGTCAGAGAGCCACGGCGATTAAAGTGACATTAAACACCTCAAGATATTAATATAGATTGTTTAATCACATGTAGTAAAACAAGTTTGCAATATATTTTCATTATTTATTTTGTTCTCCTTTCCTGTAATTTAATTCTTAATATTGTGGGCTTTCCAATTCAAGTTGCTATATGGCGGCACCCACTGTTATGAATTCATAATGAATGTTTTATTTTTCCAATATTTAAACAAGTAATATCATTTAAAAAAATACAGGTACAAATGATTCTCAGGCTAATCTTTGCTTTGAGTATAACATTCAAACAATGATTTATTTAGTGTTTAATGCTCCTTTACTTTTTTTTATTTCCTAATCAGTCTTTGTATATAATGTCCTGGCTCCTAAGTTTCATGAGCGTTAATTAACCCATTGTGTAACTGCAGTCTATGCTATACTTAGATCATCTCAGTGCGTAAATCAAGTGGATGTTTCTTTGTAAATAGTGCATGACGTATATAAGCCTGGGTCCCTGAACATACCTGCGTTTTATTTTTGTTATAGAAAATTGCATACGTCTGTGTGTGTAAATCATATGTATGGATCTGCATGTAAAAGTCTGTCACTGCTTAAATGGCCATTCTAGTAAAAACGTTACATGCTCTAATCCTTCTTTTTTTTTTTTTTTTTTTTTTTTCTTTCTTTTATGATTTAGACAGAACATACACTTTTTCCAATCAATTTCTATTATCTAATTTGCTTCATTCTCTTGGTATGCTTTTTAAAAGAAGAATACCTAGGTAGGCTCTGAAGCTGGGAGATAGCTGCACAAATATGCCTCTTGTCTTTGGCTTACAGATGTTTTCAGCAAGTTCACAGTAGTGCATTGATGCTTCTCCAAAAAAGGATACCTAGAGAATGAAGCAAATTAGATATTACAAGTAAATTGGAAAAATTATGGGTTTCATGCCCCTTTAACCCCCGCAAAGAGGTTAAACACACAGTAGAAATACCGCTTGAGTGGAAAATGCAACTGATATAGTAAAGAAAAAAAAAACCTGCAGGGGCACTAGTGCTAAAAGGATATGCTCTTAAAGGGACAGTATACACTCATTTTCACATAACTGCATGTAATAGACACTACTATAAAGAATAAGATGCACAGATACTGATATAAAAATCCAGTATAAAACTGTTTAAAAACTTACTTAGACGCTGTCAGTTTGGCTCTGTTGAAAAGGTAGCTGGAAAGCCCACTGCAAGTGGTAAATAAGACACTCCCCCCCTCCCCCTTCTTTTGCATATGAAATGACCCTTTACACAAACAGGAGCAAGCTGGAGAAGGTAGCTGACGGTATTCACATAAAACTTTGGGGCTTGGTTAGGAGTCTGAAAATCAGAGCAATTTTATTTAAAAATAAGCAAAACTATACATTTATTTAAAAAAAAAAACGTTATGGGCTATATAAATAGATCATCTACAAAACATTTATGCAAAGAAAAAATGAGTGTATAATGGCCCTTTAAAGGAATAGTCTAGTCAAAATTAAACTTTCAAGATTCAGATAGCGCAGCAACTTTCTAATTTACTCCTGGTATCTTTATTTGAAAAAGCAGGAATGTAAGCACAAGAGCTGGCCCATTTTTGGTTCAGCACCTGGGTAGCGCTTTATGATTGGTGTCTAAATGTAGCCACCAATCAGCAAATGCTACCCAAGTGCTGAACCAAAAATGGTCCGGGCCCTAAGCTTACATTCAAATAAAGATACCAAGAGAACGAAGAAAAATTGATGATAATAATTAGAAAGTTGCTTAAAATCATGAAAGTTTAATTTTGACTAGACTATCTGTTTAAGAAAAATAGTGCCATTTTTGCACTGTGATGTCCCTTTAATGTGTAATTAAGTGCACAGGTGCATGTCCCTGAATGAAGTGTCATTTATTTCACAGAACGAATACATGAAAGATGATTTCTTCATCAAAATAGAGACTTGGCATAAACCGGACTTTGGTCAGCAGGAAAATGTGAGTTGTGCATTTGTCTTGTTTCAGACTGTTTATCTACGGAAGCATTCACTACGTTTTGACTCTCACTTGTACCATTTTCCTGTACCTGCCACCCAGTACCTACTTTTCACATTTTTCTATTCTCCTTGTATGTCTTTGTCCGCACTCTAACAGTCTATACTCTAAAAGGTACACGGTTTAGATGCTGAGACCTGGAAGGATGTAGAGGTTGTTAACATCGATATTGCAGATCGCTCCGTTGTCTCTGATGATGTAAGTGCCTTATTACCATGGGTCACTTAAAACTTCACAGGTAGGTAGCATAAATAATGTGTGTGATCTGTCTCGCCAGGATTACAAGCCAGAGGAGGACCCTGCAATCTACAAGTCTGTAAAGACAGGGCGTGGTCCGTTAAACAAGGATTGGCAAGTAAGATCTCACAGCCTGCCCACTTTCCGGCTTTAGATCCTACTTTGACAACTAGTTGACTTACTTTTTGTGCTTCATGTGGTTTTAGAAAGAACTGGCCAATAACCCCTCATGCCCTCATATGTGTGCCTACAAGTTGGTGACCGTCAAGTTCCGTTGGTGGGGTCTTCAGTCCAGAGTAGAGAAATTCATCCAAAAAGTAAGAGATTAGAACTAATCTTATTTATGTCCTGGAATTGGGACACGTACCTCTCTACTGCTGATTTGTAATCAAGCTGCTGTTTTGTCCTTCTGCAGCAAGAGAAGCGTCTGTTTACCAACTTTCACCGGCAGCTCTTTTGCTGGTTGGACCGGTGGGTAGATCTTACAATGGATGACATTCGCCGGATGGAGGATGAGACACAGAGGGAACTAGAAGAGGTAAGCGGTGGAGGGTCATATGATGCAGTAATGTGACAGGAGTTAGGTTGTGACGGAGTCATGTGACAGGAGTTAGGTTGTGACGGAGTCATGTGACAGGAGTTAGGTTGTGACGGAGTCATGTGACAGGAGTTAGGTTGTGACAGAGTCATGTGACAGGAGTTAGGTTGTGACAGAGTCATGTGACAGGAGTTAGGTTGTGACAGTCATGTGACAGGAGTTAGGTTGTGACAGTCATGTGACAGGAGTTAGGTTGTGACGGAGTCATGTGACAGGAGTTAGGTTGTGACGGAGTCATGTGACAGGAGTTAGGTTGTGACGGAGTCATGTGACAGGAGTTAGGTTGTGACGGAGTCATGTGACAGGAGTGTCAGACTTCCTATAGTAGAATTATGTGACCTTCTTGATATGTTCTTTGTATTTCTGCAGTTGAGACAGAAAGGAACAGTCCGAGGAATGAGCGCAAAGGATGAATAGACTTCTGTGCCCCTAGAATTAGCAGGTTGGTGTGTTTTTTAATATCTGTTTATTATTATTATTAACCCTTTAAGGACACAGCTTTCAGTTTGTTCAATTGTTTTATGAAGGAAAAATTCCGTCATATGTCCTTAAGAGGTTAACAGTATCTATTTTGTTATTCTCATGCTTTGAAATGTTGGGCTAATGCAAACTGATATGATCATTAGACACTTGACTATCGTAGAAACAATAGGCAGTTTCTTTTGGCAACCAAAAGTGTATTAAAAACAGAAGTATAGTTTAAACAAAATGCTCAGTCACATGTAGTATATATGGGGCAATTTATCAAGCTGAGGCGGACAAGGGTGCATATACGTTCCTCTGTCCGCCGCAGTTTGCCTCTGGCGGTCTGAATTCTCCTGGAGTAATTCAGCATTGCACACGAGTGCTATTTTGTGCTCACGTGCAATCCCACCCCCTGCCCGCACACAGTCAATCTCCCTGGTCGGAAAAGACCGGGGAGATTGAATTTCGCCAAACAAGAGGTGGCGAAGAGGTTAGCAAAGCAGCAGTCTGATGACCGCTGCTTGTTAAATACAGCGTGCAGGTTTTCGTGTGAGAACCTGCATCCGTAGGGGCTCAAAGGCTGGCAAAAGCCTTTAAAAAAATTGACCCCATAGTCTTTTGAGATGTGACAAATTTGTTTTTGCAGTGTCAGAGCTTTTTATAGCTTTTCATTTTTATTTTCACAATTAAAGGTGCAGTAAAACCTTGTATTTCCAAAACATTTCTTTTTTGTTGCTTTATAAAACATTTTTAAAATAACATCCTTTGTACGCCAATACTATACCAATAAATAATTTATAGCTGCTATCTGGAAATATAATAAAACTACATATAAAAAAATGTATAAATAATGATGTATTTTTTTTAAAAAGGAGAGAAGAGCAGAAAAAGAGAGCGCACCCGCTACTCTTAAGTGTAGAGATTTAAAGAAGCCAATATAGCGCAAGATAAAAACACTTACATTTTGTATATGGTTAAAATCATTGTAAAAACAAATCATCAGGGTCATGTGTCCCATTGAGTACCTCCGTCACATTACCACGGCTGGTCCTTTGGATAAGTTCTTATCAGGAAATCGGTCTGCAGTAGATGTCTCCTTTAAAGCCACTATGAAGTCTAATCCCATGAGGGCTGACTGCTTCAGTGTCAAAACCAATTCACGAGCGATTGGAAGCGTTGGTCACACTACGGTGGTCGGTAGGGGTCAGAAAAGTCCTCAACATTTTTTGTCTGGTTCAGGACATATTTTGTCAAGTGTGACTAAGTCTGACTGGGACCCGATGAAATGCGCTGACTTTTCGGACCCCTACCGACCACCGTAGTGTGACCACGGCTTCCGATCACTTGTATATGGTCAAAAACATTTGCTTAACGCTCATCAGGAATTTATTTGTTTTGAGTGTTTTTAAACTTTTTTTCGATATAGTTTTTTTTTTTTTTTTTTTTAACATGTTTTGAAGATAGAGTTGTGGACAACATGTTTCTCCCAGAGTAGCCTTTTATATGTAGTATTAAAACAAAAAACAGACTGGTGGTACAGTATGGCAAATGCAGGCTGCGTCTGTCTGCACTAGAGGATTTGACAGAGGTGTTGCGCTCTACATCAGGCAAAAATCAACTATTTCTAATAGCAAAATAAAGGTAAAAGAGCCATTTGTAAACAAGGTAATACACTCCAGCAGGTAAAGTTGATCATTGGGAACACAGTAAAGGGGAGATTTTACAGTACACCGTCCCTTTTAAAGAAGCTGTAGTAACACCCTTCCTAATGTGCTCGGCTCTAAGCTGATTTCTGCTGCTACAGTATTGAAACCTTCAGTACAGGTGGCAGTTTCAACAGGCAAAAGCAGCTATTGACAAAATAAAGGAGCTTTTTTTTAATAAACAATTAAAAGGACCACAAAATACAATAAAATTGAGTAATTGGCAAATACACAGAATAAAGACAATGCAATACCACTTTAAATTTTAAATAAGGAGTAGAATATTTTCATTGTTAATCTTATTTTCCCTCCCCCTGTATCATGTGATAGCCATTAGCCAATTACAGACTTTTGCACATGCTCAGTAGGAGCTGGAACCTCAGAAAGTGTGCATATATGTCCCTTTAAATTGACATATTGACATATAAACTCTAAAACTGCTGCATGCATATGAAAGAGCAGTATTTATTCATGTAAAAAAGTGTTTTCTTTTTCTTTGCATGAAACACAGGTTAAATTAAAACTGCTTAGTTTGATGTTGAAGCTAACAGGAAGTGCATGTTTGTATACAGCTGGAGTTTAGGGCCTGACTGCTCACTGGTTGATAAGCAGGATTCTATATTTATCGAGTGACAGGCCTCACAACTGTCTTTTGAGTGAAAGGCCTCACAACTGTCTTTTGAGTGACAGGCCTCACAACTGTCTTTTGAGTGACAGGCCTCACAACTGTCTTTTGAGTGACAGGCCTCACAACTGTCTTTTGAGTGACAGGCCTCACAAGGCATTGTTTCTCAACCACAAGTACCCCCCAACAGACAAGGTTTTCATTATAGCTGAACCAGTGCACAGGTGAAATAATCAGCTGATGGGTGAGAGCAGGTTAGTAACCATGGTTACTAATCGGCTGATTACTTCACCTGTGCACGGCTTCAGCTATAATGAAAACCTGGCCTGTTGGGGGACTTGAGGACTGCGGTTGTGAAACACTGATCTAAGGGACATTAAGCCCTACATAAATATTAGATATAATAGAGCATTCAAAGATTAGCCTAAGAGAATAATATGCTGATGTATGTTTTTAAATCATATAAGTTGTGTAAATATTGAGAAATAAATATAGTTTTAATTTGTATGAAGTAATATATATATAGTAACATAGTAACATAGTAGATAAGGTTGAAAAAAGACTGAAGTCCATCGAGTTCAACCTATACAAATCTAAAATACTTACAAAAAGCTCCAGTTAAGCTTAAATAACCCCATTAAAATGTGACCCATTTAATACTAGCAATCATATCCATGAATTTTGTTTATATACAGAAATTTATCCAGACTATTTTTAAATGTATCTATGGTATTGGCATTCACTACCTCCTTTGGTAATGAGTTCCACAATTTTATTGCTCTTACAGTGAAAAAACTTTTCTGTTGCAGGAGATTAAATCTCTTTTCCTCCAACCTTAAATTATGACCTCTTGTCAGAACCAATTTTCTTGGAATAAAAAGAGCTTCTGCCATCTCTGTATATGGGCCTTGAATATATTTATATAAAGTAATCATGTCACCTCTCAAGCGCCTTTTTTCTAAAGAGAACAGACCCAGTTTGGCTAGCCTCTCCTCATAGGTTAATTTCTCCAATCCCCTTATTAGCTTTGTGGCCCTTCTCTGAACTTTTTCTAGTTCTGCAATATCTTTTTTAGCAATCGGTCCCCAGAACTGCACTCCAAACTCAAGGTGAGGTCTTACCAGGGCTTTATATAATGACAGAATTATGCTTTCCTCCCTTGAATCAATGCCTCTTTTAATACATGCTAGTATCTTATTAGCCTTTGAAGCCGCTGCCCTGCATTGTGCACTCATCTTTAGCTTGTTATCTATTACTACTCCCAAATCCCTTTCCTCCTTTGTTTGGCTAAGTCTTGTCCCATTTAAAAAATACATAGCCTGCTTATTTTTACTTCCAAAATGTAGAACCTTACATTTTTCCGTATTATATCTCATTTTCCATTCACTTGCCCATAGTTCTAATTTTAGCAAATCCCTTTGCAAAGAGAGTTCATCCTGCTCTGACCTAATGACCTTACTTAACTTAGTATCATCTGCAAAAATAGAGATGTCGCTATTTAATCCTTGCTCCAAGTCATTTATAAAAATATTAAAAAGAACAGGGCCCAGTACTGATCCCTGGGGGACGCCACTGATTACCTTTGTCCAATCTGAGTATGATCCATTTACTGCTACTCGTTGCTCCCTATCTTTTATCCAGTTATTTATCCATGAGCTAACATTTTCAGCTATTCCCAGTCCCTTAATTTTGTGCATTAATCTCTCATGTGGCACTGTATCAAATGCCTTTGCAAAATCTAAGTATATCACATCAACTGATTCCCATTTATCTATATTTTGACTTACTTCCTCGTAGAATCTAATTAGATTAGTTTGACATGATCTATTTCTCCTAAAGCCATGCTGATTAGAACTCATAATCTTGTTTACACGAATATGCTCATCAATATAATCCCTTATAATCCCTTCAAATATCTTCCCCACTATTGATGTCAGACTAACTGGTCTATAGCTTCCTGGATCATCCCTGCTTCCCTTTTTGAAGAGTGGCACCACATCAGCTTTACGCCAATTCTGGGGTACGTTCTGCTATGTTCTAACTTGTTTCCTCGTTTTTAAAAGCCTTTTTTTATATGAGAACATTACATAGTATGATATGACATATCTAAAATCTTACAAAGTTCTCTGCAAAGCGAACATATTGCTTTAATATCAAGTAGTCCTTTATATGAACCCCGGGTTACACAATTCATCTCTCACAATTTAACGTATAAACAGCCAAGGTTATTATTTAAAGGAAAAAGGTAAAGAAATTATTCTCCACTTCTCTCTGTCTGTCTCCCTCTTCCACCTGCCCCCCCAGCTCCCACATTTAAAGAAATCATGATACTTTATATTTTGTGTTGAGAAGGCCCCTGTAAAAAGAAACATATGACAAGAGGGACCTAAATCCTAGAGGGTTTCCCCCACCCTCCCCTTAGGTTCTTAATGTTTTTATTGTGCAGACTGGGCTTATGTAGGTGGGAGTATTGTCTGTTTATATAAATCCCAGTAGAATCTAATATTGTAGTATATATTTAGTTTGTTTAGTCTGAAATAATTGTATTCTTCTAAATTTAGAACTTCTTCCATAGAGTTGCACCATGTAGTGAGAGTGGGTATGGTTTGGGATTTCCAGTATTTGGCAATTAAAGATCTGGCAACAGTTTAAAGTAATCTGTATATGTTTTAAGACGTAGCTTTAGATGGCATTTAGGTAATACACTTAAAGGGACACTGAACCCAAATTTTTTCGTTCGTGATTCAGATAGAGCATGCAATTTTAAGCAACTTTCTAATTTACTCCTCTTATCAATTTTTCTTCGTTCTCTTGCTATCTTGATTTGAAAAAGAAGGCATCTAAGCTTTTTTATTAGTTTAGTACTCTGGACAGCACTTTTTTTTTATTGGTTTATGAATTTATCCACCAATCAGCAAGAACAACCCAGGTTGTTCACCAAAAATGGGCCGGCATCTAAACTTACATTCTTGCATTTCAAATAAATATAACAAGAGAATGAAGAAAATTTGATAATAGGAGTAAATTAGAAAGTTGCTTAAAATGTCATGCTCTATGAATCACAAAAGAAAACTTTTGGGTTCAGTGTCCCTTTAAGAGAGCAAGTTGCGGTTGTAGTATGAGGTTCTATTTGTTTCCAAAATGGCCGTATGTTAGGGCAGCTCCACCAAATGTGTATCATTCTACCCTTTTCCCTGCAGCCCCTCCAACACTTATCAGAACTTGTTGGGAATATACTTTTTATGCGTGTTGGGGTGAGGTACCCACAAGTCAACAGTTTATAATGAATTTCTAAGAACCTGGTTGAAGCAGAGGATTTCCTAGTGCTTTCAAATAAAGCCTGTCCTCTTTTTATCTAATTTTTTTTGAAGTGGCCAGTTAGAGGCCGGTATAAATGTAGTGAAAACAATCTCACTGGGTTTAGTGTCTCTTTAATTAGTGTGCCATTAATATTTTGCTATAGACTTGGCTTTTTCTATCCAATTAAGATGAATTTGATCTTTCCCCTTATAGATTCCTCCCTGCGGAACCTGATCTCTCTCCTCTCATCCTGTGGCCTGAGCGTTGACACTGGTAAAAGAACTGATGACCAAGTTGGTTCTCCCTTCTCCGCTGACTGACACCTTCATGTCCTCGGCCACTAAAATTCTGTCTGGATCAACTTCCTTCTGTTTGGAAAAGAATTTCTCAACCGCAGCGGATGCAACTTGGCTCCTGTAACCCCTTTGTTACCAGTGAAGCGCACTGCAGTATATTGCAAGAGGCTTTAGGTCCTCCGTAACAAAACGGTTAAAAGTTCTTTTCAGACTTTGCCCGGTATAATCTGCACCATAAAGCACTTTGTGGGAACAATAATGAAATAAAACGTTATCTGTAGGTCTGCTACTGTGTTAACCCATTATCTGCTGAAAATGCAAATCGTGCATTGTGGGAGAAGCCACGTGATTGGCTATGGAGTCTCAGCCTTTTTTGGGGGTTGTATTCTCTAGAACGGTGTGGCGATAAATTCTGCTTTCCATTGTGCTTTGTAAATAAACTCTAGCACATTCATGATTTATTGATACTATACATACAAGTGCATTTACAGTGGGTTGTAACCATTCAAGGTCTTGCCATTTCAGCTGTTGATGGGTTAACCGCAGGAGGCCAACCCCAGTGATCAAGGTTTAGCCAGTCAGCCCAGCTTGAGAGGAGTCAGTGGTGCAGCTCTGTGCTGAGCGCCACTTTCTTCAGCTGCACTCAAAGTGCCATTATCAGGTCTCAGAGTAGGGGATGATGCATTACATTGCGAAGGGACCATATGGGTTGGTTATTGGGGGCTGGTTTTCATGGGGTGGGGAGGAATATTTAGTATTTTTTTTTTAATCACATCATGTGATGACATTTATGAAAATAAACAATGACCAGAACCGTCTACTCTTGTATGTGATGCTTTGTGGTTCTAGTAATCGAAGGTTTCAAAGACCCATCCTTTGGTTGTGTCCTGAGTAACAATTCTGTCAGCCCCTGTTGTGCCTTACCTTATTGGTATTGGACAGTTTGGTCACAGGAACATCAACAGAAAACCTACAATATTTAGCGAACATTCTACAGGGAGCACCGACGTCCGGGGCTTAGTACATTACATGTACCTTCTTACAAAACGGCTGATCACTTCTGCTGGGCATTTTTTTTTTGAGGGGGGGGGGGGGGATAGGATAACAACAACATATAGTGTTTTTTTACCTTTTTAATTAATTAATTAATAAAATCAACCATTTTCTCCAATAAAAAACAAATTCACTCTTCCTAAGTTCTACAGCGTGCAGTTTTTTCAGTTGAATGTCCAATAACTTCTATGCACAAAAAAATGGCCACTTACAGCTTTGGTATTTTAGGTAGTTGCCGAGTGGCTCCTAATTTTTAAAGGCCTACTATGCCTCAATTCTTTGCAAATATGGTTCTAAAAAGATGCCTGTTGCTTATGCACTGCATTATCCCAGGTGTGCAGTGCTTTTTCTTTTTTATGTTACTGACACAGGACAGCATGTGTTGTATAAGGCATGAAGCAAATAACTTGAAGAAGAATTAATAACAGGACAGGAAAAAACAGGCTACTAAGTTACCTTGAAATGTGTACCAAAGATCCAAGTCTGCTGCCTGTAACATTAGTGCAAAGAGTGGGAGCGCATCAAAATATGACCCATTAACCTCTATGCATCTTATCTTTTATTGGCTTACATTCAAGAAGATCTAAACTATCCAAACCTTACCGGTTATCTTCCAAGTCACCAGATCACTCACTCTTACAAGATATGTTAATCACTGGAGTGTTTTTTATTTAATGTTTTAGATATTGTGGTTAAATGTCCATCTAGTGCTTATTTATACACCACCCCAGAACTATATACAGTGACAGTTCCCAAGTGTACTGTATTTTGCTGGAAAGCTGTAGTTTGGGAGCTCTGGCTTCCCAACTCCCTCCAGCTTGCAAATGTCCCAGTTTTAGACTACATAGCCATACCCCCATCCTTTCCTGACCTATGTCATGACTTTTTACTGACTTCGCCCATGGAAACTGGAAACATTTGGGATATATGCTGTGATTTGCTCCTTGTAATCCTAAATATCTTGTCCCTCCCTGGTTATGCTTATTAGTGAGAAGCCCTCTTCCAAAGGGGTGTGGACAGAAATTACCACTCCCCTGATTATCTATAAAGGCAATCTGGACCAGGGACGTGCAGTCATTGGAGGCCGAGCCTCACCTGCCATATGGAGGAAAATATCCTTAATGCTTTTAAATTAAAAATTAAAAAAAATTGTTTATTTTTTTTACCCCCATTTTAAGCTATGGAGAGAGGCCGGCCTCTCTCCATAGCACAACTTGATGCTGCCTGGGATTAGCGCACCAGCACCAGCTAGAGGGCTTAGCACAGTCATTAAGACTACATTTGACACACATAGAGGTCTCAACAATCGCGTCACTATACTGGAAAGAGGGCACTGTAGACTGAGAAGGAAGAGGCGGAGCGACTGCATAGCGCGGCTCAAATCAAGTGGCGCCGGTGCGATGGAACTGGATGGATGGCAGCTGATTGCGGCTAGTGGCAGCTGAAGTTGAACTGTCGAAGAGGAAAGTGCAACGGTGAGCTGAGTCCCCGGAATGGTAATGTACTAGACCGTGACAATGGAGGTTTACTAACTGTGCTCTCACACCACAGCTGCTAACTAACATTGCAGCTCACTGGATCCGGCACAGCCCGCATTAAAACTAAATAACCACTCGAGTTTAATTCCCAAATACACAATCCTTTAACTGCAGACTCAAACATTGATAGCACAATAACTGTACTTAATGATAAACGTTCTCTTTTTGGGATTAACCCTTTGCCGTTTGTTTAACTACACTAAAGGGGTAGCTAAGAATAATGGGGCATACAGTAACGAAGCAGTTAATAATTGCTTGTATTTTATACAGTAGCTTCCTATGCTCAGTCATAACAAAGGCAGGTGTGAGTGAGACATTAATGCAAAGGGGTGTTCTGATATTTATGTTTTTTTCCTGGTCCTCCCCATTAACACACCTATCAGATGACATCACCTCTCATTCACAATCACAAATCCCAGTAACAAACTGGCAGTAGCTGTTCCTGGTACTCTGACCTTATAGCAGTGTCACTAATGCCACCAAAAGGAAAAGAACCATGTTTAATAACTGAGCCACTCTCCCCTGCATGGTGGCAGCAGCTTAATCTGATCAACAGGAACTGTTCTGCTGACTACTGTACAAGATCATTTTGCCAAACCGAACTTCTTAGCACTGCAGTGAAAAATGGCTTCAATTTAGAGAGTGGAAATGGAAGCTGTAATGTAAAATCATGCTTCCAGTTATATAATAACTTCTTTCATCACTCATCATAGGGAAATATAGCCAAAGCACAGCACCCGTATCCTTCCCTCCTGAAAAATCAACAACTTGACTTCTATATATGAAACAATAATTACTGTACTCTAAATTGGGGATGATGAACACCACAAATACAGGGCAACATTTTTAATTTCCTAAAAATGTATTTTTACCAGGACATTTTTTATATGCATAAGAAATGGCAAGTTTAAAGGAAATAGCAGGTTGCTTGATATATATCCGGGCAGGTGGTGATGTGTAAAAGAAAACCTTTCTATAATGGGTTACATACCATAAGGAGTTGTATTTGAGATATATGCATTAATTTACTACACTCTTATCTGCTGTTATTGGAGCTGTACATGGGATATATGCATTACTTTACTACACTCTTTTTTTATTTGCTGGTATTGGAGCTGTACATGGGATATATGCATTACTTTACTACACTCTGGTATTGGAGCTGTACATGGGATATATGCATTACTTTACTACACTCTTTTATCTGCTGGTATTGGAGCTTTATTTAAGATGTGCATTAGTTTACTATATGGTTTATCTGCTGGTATTGGGGTATGCCGCTTTTAAACTCTATATAGCAATACCTTTTTAGTCTAAAAGTTATGCAAGGGCAGTTTGTGTGTGCTCCATTGAGCAGGGCTACATGCAATGTCTTTTCCAGCTTCTCACACTCATAATAGGAAATTAGGAGTGAATTTGTGGCACCTCTTAGTATGGTAAATATTTTTTCTTTTAACAACACAGTAGTGAGTAGATTAGAGATTGTGTATCATTCTAATTACTAAGTAACTGGCACTGTGCCACAGAATTGTGCTTCTTAACCACGGTCCTCAAGTACCTCAAACAGGCCAGGTTTTCATTATAGCTGAACCTGTGCACATGTGAATTAATTAGCTGATCAGTAACATCATGGTTACTAACTTGCTCTCACCTACCAGCTTATTTATTCACCTGTGCACTATTTAAGCTATAATGAAAACCTGCCCTGTTAGGGGTACTTGAGGACCGTGGTTGCAAAACAATGCTTTAGTTTAATTTAAACTACCTATATTGGGTTTATATATGTGATTCTCCGGCGTATCATAGCCAGTGCCTCACCAGCCTCTGACATCACCGCACGTCAGCAATCCCCCCCCCCTATCCTAGTTCTATCCAGCCTTCAAGGTGGACAGGACTAGGCAACCCTCTCTTCAATATCTGTAACTTACCTTGGAGGGTTTGCTCTTCCACTGCATTTCGGATCGTCCAGCCTGTTGTTCTCCTATCCCACTGTGGGTCCCTGGCTATGTGCCAGTGGTGCTGTTCCAGTATTCAAGCACCTTGGTATGTTATTTCAATATTGGGCTCCTCCTAGTTTTCTACAGTTGTGAATAATGTCTGAAACTCTCATCAGGGAACCAGAGCCTGTTTTTCGATTCCAATACTGCCCATGGAGATGCAGTTATTTTAAACAAGGTATGTTTTTTTTCCAGGTTTTATTAATACTGTTTCCAGGGACTTTATTTACTTTTTTCTTTTCTTTTAAGCCCTGAGCCCAAGCCTGCCTGTGCATTATGTGATAAACCCTGTTGGCAGGATAAGAAAATATGTAGATTGCTTTATCAACTTTTTGGTGGAAGTTCTACTGCAGCCACATTTTCTGGTGAACAAGGTTCCGAAGGTGTTCAACTATATGACACTGATTCTAAAGGGCAAAGCTTCTTCAATACATTCAAATGATCCTGCTGCTACTGCTGCATTATGTGAATTAAATGCATCAGAGACAACAACAACCTTCTGTGTCTTCAGACTGGTTTAAATCTAAGACAAATTCTATTGAAACCTTTTCATAAAGAATATTTATTTACAGGAATTGTCAAAAAATTAAAAGCAGTTTAATGTTTCTGAGAAATTATTCAAATGGTTTTTCTTTACCTAAAAATCTTAATTGTCAATTTTCTACTCCACCTAAAATTGATGCAGCAATTTCTAGATTAACTAAGAAAATGCTTTTCCCTATAGATGATGCTGGAGCTTTTAGGGATATAATGGATAAAAAGGTGGAGCATAACCTTAAGAAACTTTATTTGCAGCAGTGAGCTCTTTTGTATCCACTTTTGGCTTTATTTTCTGTCTTTAACATATTTCTGCTTCTCAAGATGTGCAAACATTTTATGACTTTTATTTCAGATATAAGGAAAGCTTTTGCCTTTTCATCTGCTGTTTCGAAGATGCTACATTTAACGGGCAGATCAATGAATACAGCTAACCATGGTTAGAAGAGCACTTTGGCTTTGTCACTGGGAGGCTGATCCCAGCTCCACAATAATTTTATTGGGCAACCTGTTATTTGGTAAAGAGCTTGATACTCAGATTTCAAATCGTTCAGGAGGGAGAAGTTATTTTCTCCCCCAGGCACCAACATTTAACAATTTTTTTTCTTATGCCCATCAATATCAGGATTTTAAGACCTCTTTCAGAAGGGAGTCCTTTGCCTTCCAGATTGGAAAACGCAGGTACAAGCAAGAGGCATAGGTCGTACCAGGGCAGCTCATTTTCACCAGAACAAAAACCTATACAGGTGGCCCTCGGTTTACAACGGTTCAATTTGCACCGTTTCAGAATAACAAGTCTGTGTTGTGTGATTATTTTATTAGGTTTATAATGCTGTTTAGCAAATGTTTTTTTTCATTTAACTTAGTTTAATTATATATTCTGTGTTGTGTGATTATTTTATTAAGTTTATAATGTTGTTTAGCATTTAAAGTATTCATTTCAAAGCTTTAAAAAAAATGTATTAGGTGTTACTTATGCCAATTTTGAGAGGGGCCTGGAACCTAACTCCCTCACTTCACATTGACTTACATTATAAACTGGGTTTCAATCTGCAACGTTATTGATTTACAACCATTACTTCTGGAACCTAACCCCAGCGTAAACTGAGGGCTACCTGTACACTCCTGTCTAGTTGCTTTTGCAAAGAAGGCTTTCCAGGTTCAGAGACTTCTGGACAGAGGCCATTTAGACAAATGGGTCTTACAGATTCTCAGGAGAGGCTATACACTGGAATTCAAGAAGAAACCTCTAATTCCTTGCTTTATAGTCTTGCCACTCCCAGAGAAGAGATTTAAACTTCAAGCCATCCACCAGTTTGTACAGAAACTTCAGGAACAGGAGGTAGTTCAAGAGGTTTCTAGTAAAAAAAATAACAATTCCTGGAGGCCAGTCTTGGACCTCTGGCATCTAAATTCCTTCCTATAAGTCAAGATATTGAAGATGTAGTCCCTCATTTCAGTAATAAACATCATGACTCCAAAGGGCTTATCTGTTATCAGGATTTAAAAGATGCATATTTTCACATCCCTATCACAGAGATTCACAGGCAATTTCTTAGATTTGCAATAGGAAGATGGCAATTTCCGTTCACTGCTCTTCCCTTCGGCATATCCACTGCGCCTCGAGTATTCACAAATAACTTAGTTCCTCTTATTGCAGAGCTAAGGGCCAGGGGTATCTTTGTCATACCTTATCTAGACTCCATTCTTCTGATTTCAAACAACCGGCAGAGGGAATAGTTACTTCATACCCTGCTGAAGTTCAGATGGTTGGTAAATCTGCAAAAGAGTCAGCTTAAGCCAACTCAGTCTATCACTTTCCTGTAGGCACAGATAGATACAAAGAATGCTGTAGTGTCTGTGTCCCCACAAAGAAGGAAGATTTTGATGACCTACTTCAAAAAGACTTTCGTCTGACAGCTCGAGTCTGAATGCAAATGTTGGGTCATCTGGAACTAAGAAGACTACATTGGTGGTTTCCGAAGGAGAACCTCTCTCAAGGGTTTTCCCTGGTGGAGCCAGATTAGATAATCATACAGACAAATTTCAGCAAGCTCAGTTGTGGAGCTATGTAACAAGGGAAATACACTCAGGGGTCCTGGCAAAGAAGTATTCAGTCTCTTCCTGCAAATGTACTGGAAATAAAGGCAGTCTATGAGGCACTGCTTCACTTTCAGGGAAATTCAATAAAAGTTTTGTTCGAAAACAAGACGACAAGGTCCTACATTTATTTTCAGGGAGGAATAAAGAGTCTACAAGCTCTCAAGGAGTTGTCGCTCCATTTAAAAAAAAAAAAAAATTGTCACAGAAGTATCTAAAGTTGTTATCCGCTTCTCACCTTCCCGATCTACAGAATGTTCAGGCAGATTATTTGAGTCAAGTTCCTCTTTCACAAACAGAGTGACAGTTGAACAGAAAGCCTTTTAGGGTGATTGTGGACAGATGGGGAGCTGATGGCTTCCAGTCGCAATCATCTGTTGCCTCTATTTTGCAGTTGTCTGCCGACACCACAAGCTTTGGAGATTGATGCTTTCTGTCAGGTATGGAGATTCAACCTTATTTGTCTTTCCACCACTCCATCTAATTCCTTGCAACTTTGTGGCAGTAATTCCCTTTTGGCCTTGCAGACCATGGTTCTTTCAGTGGAACCTCCAGGGCTCCTTCCACAGTTTTCAGACATGATGTCTCAGGGTCCAATCCTGCATCCAGCCCCACAACGCTTGGTATGGTTGCTGAGATCACAAGATATAGACAACTGAATATATCAGATTCGGTAAGTCTAACTTTACTTCAGGATAGAAAGAAGATCACTTCTTCAACCTATTACAGAATATGGAATACTTTTTCAGCCTGGGTGATTTAACATACTTCTTCTACAGCCAAGATGGAATTACATAATTTATTGGATTTTCATTATTAAGATTTCCTAAGAGGTCTTTGCACTATAACACCGAAGGTTCAGATGTCTGCTATCTCTGCCACTACTAGAGTCAAGTGAGCACAGAAACATTTGGTTCATCATTTTTTTCAGGCCTTGGCTCATATCCAACCTTCTACCAAATGTGCTATTCCAATGTGGGATCTTCCTTTGGTTTTGGAAGCTTTGATGGAAATACCCTTTGAACCCATCAAGGAGATGTCACTCTGGTTTCTTACATTGAAAACTATTTTTCTGGTTGCTGTTACATCTGCAAGATGAGTCATGTGCACAGTTCCAGAGTTTTTACCAAAGGTTGTCTCTGATTTTCATAAATCCCAAGACATTGTGTTACCATCTTTTTGTCCAGAGATGCAAGGTTCAGCAGGAAAGCCATTTTACTGACTTGATGTGGTGTGCTGTCTACACACATATGTTTCAAGAACTAAGTCTATTAGAAAGACAGATTGTTTGCTTGTAGTACCAAGGGGTTTACAACAAGGTCAAGCTCCTGCAAAATCCACTTTGGTCAGTTGGACAGTACAATCTCACAAGCCTATAAACAGAAGAATCATCCGATTCAAGTTGGGCTTATGGCACATTTTACAAGGGCAGTGTCAACATCATTGGCTTTGGAAGCAGATGCTACACCTATGGAGATATGTCAAGCAGCTGGCTTGAGTTCTCATACCTTTCTCTCTCATTATAAGGTGGATGTGCGACAATCATCTTCAGCAAAGTATGATTGAAAAGTCTTATCTTCTGTGGTGACCTTATACTTTTGCAGCATTTCCTTTGATTGGCTGGAATTTTTTCCCACCTGATTTTTACTTTTTTTTTTTTTATTGCTTTATTCTCTTCTCACTGGTAAGCATTAACTAGGAAGGGCTAATATAACTAAAAATTAACAAACAAATATAAGCAATTTATTGACTCATAGCCCTTGTTAATGCTTACCAGTTTCCCTTCCCTCTTTTCCTTCTACCTTTTCCACCTGTTAAGGCTGGACTAGGAGGATAGGGGGAATGGGTCCATATTACCTTTATAGCTAATCAGGGGAGTGGTCATTTTTGTTCACACCCCCTGGGAGAGGGCTTCTCAATAGTAAGCATTCCAGGGGTATGAGCTAAGATATAGAAATTGCTTATATTTAATTGATAATTTATAGTTATCTTTTGGTCTTATGATCTCTCTTATCAAAACAAATGTAGTTTAGAACCTCTAACACAGCTACAACATACAGGTAAAAATAGTTGCTCCTCCTTGTCAGATCTCCCTACAGCTTCTATGGATCTTCAGAGGGTGCCAACATTGTGTATTACATTGGGCAAATCGTAAAGTGGCACCCTCACAAACATAATAGTTTAACACAAGCAGTGTGTCTGATCTTTAACCATTTTTTTATGCCAATGAGGACACACTTGGGTTATAAAACTCCCAACAATCTTTACAGTTTGTTGTATTTCAGAAAAACAAAACCATTTGTTAAATAATTTTTTTTGACTATTACAAAAACAAAACTTGACAAACAAATATTCAACTTGCTTCTAAAACGTTAATCTGTCATGAGCATGAAACGCGTTGCATGAGTTTATCATTATGATTAGAATATGTGCTGGGTACACTGTGTCATTGTATTTGTGGTTATACCTCTTATAATTTTGAAAAATATTCTTTGATGTCCTATTTAATTGTTTATGTTGGTGCCCTCTTCGTACTCCTTGGCAACTGTTTGGAACACCTATTGTAGACTGGTAGCTACTTCTAGATGGAACTGGTGCAACCCCCACCCCCTCCTCTGTTTGGCTACGTAGAGAAAAAAAGATACACATAGACTACAAAGTAAACAAAAAAATAAGTTTATTGCTGGTTTAAACAAATAGTGAGAGACACTGGTAAAAAAATAAAAATGGTGTAACCAGTTGTGTATTTAGTAGTTATGCAGTTCTGGGTACTGGGAATCTGTTGCCCCTTAACCATAATAAAATGCCTGGTCAAACGATTTCACAACAAATCTCTAGCATGAGGTGACAATTTGTGAGGTCTTGTGAGACTTAACCCTTTCCTGCTGGGTTCCGATGTAGACAAATTGAAATCACGCGATCGTGCACACGATCACAAGATTTAAATTATTGGATCGGGTCTGGGGGGCTTCCCTATAACCCTAGGAACGCCCTCCAGACCGCAATCAAATCTGGGAAGCGCAGTAGACTTCAGGACAGCCGTTGGCTATGACGTTCTATTCCATCATAACGGCTCTGAAGCCCAGTGTAATTATGACGGAATAGAACGGCATAATGGCGTTAAAAGGATTTCATTTAAAAAACAAAAAACTAAATCCTTCCATTTCTCTGCCTCCTGTATCTTGTGACAACCATCAGCCAATCAGCCAATCACAGATGTAAACTGTGAACTCTTGCAAATGCTCAGGAGCTTGTGTCTCAAAATGTGCAGATAACCACCCCACCAAAAAACCCTACAATTTGATAATGGAAGTAAATTGTAAAGTTGTACCTGCTGTCGTCTCAAGGCTAAATCTGCTACATATCTGTCCCTGATTGGCTTTATCAAATAATAACTGCAAAACAATTTACCTCAAAAGATCTTTGTGACAGTAACTAGACTCGTCTTTGGACTAAAGCTCAGATTGGCTTCTCCAAATTAAAAAAAAAAATAACTGCAGTATAAAGGATGTTAACTTGTTTTAAAAATGTTAAGACTTGGCTGATATGTCTTTCCATAGCAACACAGCAGAAATTTCTTGTAATTACAAGGTGTTACTTTCTCTTTAAATACAGATTTATTGCAAAGTACAGGAATGCAAAGTGACAGCCCTGTAAATTATATGATTAATAGAACCTAGTTGTGGAATATCTATATATAATTATACAAATCCAAAAGTAAGGTATGATTACAGTCAGAATATACTTAGTTGTATGTTAGCAAACATAGGCTTAATAAATACTAGATTAACGTTCATAATACATTAAAATAATACTCCTTTCTAAAGAACATTATTTTTGTTAATTTATTTCAACTTGTTGCTAAGTAAAAAATAAAAATATGTCTAGTATCTGTGGGATTTAAATAATTAACTCAACATTTTGTTGAACTCATGAGTAAAGAAATGATAAAGTTAAAAATCATACTTGTATTTAGTGTTGCAGAGACATGTAGCTATATGATAACTGAAGCCCCTCCTGGATTATTGAAAGGAGGGGCTTAGAGTGTGTCTAGTAATTGTGGATCTACAAAGCCATTGCTCTAGAAAAGCACATCTGACCTATGGGGTTGCTCACTCATGTAGGTAAAAAAGAGAATCTCAAGGGTCTTGGAACTATAGCATCATCAATGTCACAACTGTAGAATTATAAACATTATCATTGCTTCTTGCCTAGGAAGCAAATGATCCTTCAGTGTATGTATTGGGTACTTGTAAAGTGCGGCTAATCACCCGTAAGGGTCTCAAGGTGCTGCTCATTTTATTGACCTCAGAAGGATGAAAGACTGAGTGGACCTCACCGGGGATCAAACCTGCAACCCTCAGGTTGCTACAGAGCACAGCCACAGTGCATTAGCATGCTGAGCTATCTGTCCGGCTGCAGTATTGCTGCTTTAGGAAGCATAGGATTGTCAATACCATAACCCTGCAATTAGTGAGTCACTCTGGACAGCTGGAAGTGGAGGAACAGCAATGCAATAGGTTACAATATTTATAAGTGTTCCAGATTTTGTGACTGTGGTTTTGATTTCGAGTGATATCAGTGAGGGGATGAACTGTGCTTTCAGCTTTAAAGCAAGTGAGTGGGTAGTTTATATCATCCCTATTCAGTTCTATTATAGGAAGAGCCTTCAGTTATACATGCTTAAAGGATTACTTTCTGTTATAATTTTTAAGCCAAACAACTAACATATTAAAGTTAATAAACATTAATTAAAACCTACTGACCTATATTTTCTCCAAAACGAAGTTTCATACCGTTATAAAAGTTATATATTTTATTCCCCGATGATGTCACGTTATCCTGCCCACTATTTTCAGCACTGCGTGTTCAAAATACTTAAACCAATGAAATTGTGTTTAAAGCGCCATTTTGAAACCTAGGTATTGTAAACGGATTGGTACAGAGCAAAGGATACCCACGGAGTGGGTTTGGAAAACAATTTAATTTGCAGACAAGATTTCTGATATATGGTAGAGATATGTTAATGAAATGATATTGATAAAAAGCGTATTTGGGGTAGTTAGTTAGTAACAGGCATAGAAAATATTTACTTACAGTGGCCCTTTAAGGTGAAGAGGGTTTAATATATGCGCATATACAAATATGTAAGTATGATAAATGGGCCTACAAAAAATAATGAAAAAAATGATGAAAAACAAAAGCACCACTCTTAGGGACGAAACGCTTGGGCTTATTGGTGCTGCTCTAGTTACCTATTAAACTGCTGTTGTATTTTATGTATCTGGTAAACCTCATATTTTCATTATTGGGGATTATTGGTTTATTTGTTGCATTGCACTATGTACACTTTTTTATTTCGGAAACCTTCGCAATGCATGCACATATTGAAAGACTTTATGCAAACTGAAAAATACTTTCACATGTTTTGGAATATCATTTTGGACATCCATATAGGATTTATTTTTTTGGAATCACTAATATTCGGACACAATTCATCTTTGGACACCTTTTTTTGGGACATATTTCTCATCATTTTTTCATCTACACATTTTTTCATTATTTTATTCTTTTTTCTGGGCCCATTTATCATACTAATATATTTTTATATGCGCATATATTAAACTCTATTTGATTTAATTGTTCATATTTAATGAATCCACATAGACATTTTTTGTTTATCTTTTGACACTTTTGCCTTGTTTTTTGCTGCTCCCTTATTCTATACATTCTATGCCAGTAAGATTTGATTAGGAGATATTTTGGGAGCTTGTGTATTAGCCCTGTGGCACTTTATTATGCATTTTTAGATTTTAGAGGAGAAGAGGATCTCACATTTTGTAGGTCTACTTATGAAAGAATCACCAGGGCTTAAGATCTACTGATGGAAGTATCACCAGTGTGGAAGATCTAGTGATGAAAGGATCACCAGCACTGAAGGTCTAGCGAAGGAATGATCACCAGCGTTGAAGGTCTAGCGATGGAAGTATCACCAGCACTGAAGGTCTAGCGATGGAAGGATCACTAGCACTGAAGGTCCAGTGAAGGAAGGATCACCAGCACTGAAGGCCTAGCAAGGAAGTATCACCAGAGCTGAAGGTCTAGTGATCACCACTTCTGAAGGTGTAGTGATGGGGAGTGACTATTATAGTTTAAATAATCCAAATGCAGTCTCTTGGGATACAGTAAGATTGTCTCACTGCAGCTTAGTGAAGAGGAAGAAGTGATGGACCTAACTTAATTTGAGACCTGGTGGGTTTGAAGGGATGGATATGGGAGAACCCGAGAATAGTAGCTCTACAACAGGGATTTCTAATTCAGTTTCTAGTTACAGATCCCAAATGTATTACACCTGGATTCAAGGTGTAGGAAAGCGGAATAGTGAGAGCAATTTTAGTAAAACTGAATATGTCTGTCACCACAGTACTTATAAACACAGTTCATGTTTTACTAACAGTTACTGTCACACTTTTGTGAGCTGATGGGTTTTATTTGAGGGGTTTGCCCTGCGGAGGACAATAGGTTTGTGATGGTTCTTTTTAGTGCGCTGTATCCAAAGATAAAGAGGAACCGGCACAGCACAGGAGGACAGCCCAAGAAAAGTAGCATGTATCTGCAAGAGAGACACAAAGGTTAGCCAAAACTACTGGGTGATAAGGAAGGCATGACCAGAACAGCGTGAGAGACAGGAGTGAGAAGCAAGAGAGAGTGTGGCAGCTCAGAGGTAGTCATGACAGAGAGAGAGAGAGACCATCAGAAAGCAAATAGACAAAATAGAAGAGAGAAAATGATTATGACTGGGGACTTGGTTAAAAAAAAGACAAGTGCAGGAGAGTAAAAGATAAAAAAGCACGGAAATAAATAGAAACATGATGGACATAAAGTATATCTGAGGGAACAGGGTAAACTTATTGAGGGGAAAGGCAAACAGAATTTTTAGATAAGAGAGTTTTGAGAAGGGGTGACAGACATCAAGATTGGAGGAATATGAAGAGAAACCGGACTGGATGCACATAGAGATCAGAGAGAAAAGTGGTACAAGGGAGCACAGGAACATGAAAGGGGACAGTGACATGAGAGGACAAAACAATAAGTGGACAGTCATTCAAAAGAGGACACAGAGATATGAGATGACACAGTGAGATAAGAGTACACAGAGATATTAGAGGACACAGAGATATGAGATGACACAGTGAGATAAGAGTACACAGAGAAATGAGAGGACACAGAGAGATGACACAGAGATATGAGAGGACACAGAGAGATGAGAGGCCATAGAGAGATGAGAAGAAAGAAATATGAGACGATGTAGAGATATGAGAGGACACATAGATATGAGAGGACATAGAGAGATGAGGACACATAGATATGAGAGGACACAGAGAGATGAGAGGACATAGAGAGATGAGAAGACAGAAATATGAGATGATGTAGAGCTATGAGAGGACACATAGATATGAGGACACAGAGGGATGAGAGGACACATAGATATGAGAGGACACATAGATATGAGAGGACACATAGATATGAGAGGACACAGAGAGATCAGAGGACATAGAGAGATGAGAAGACAGAAATATGAGATGATGTAGAGCTATGAGAGGACACATAGATATGAGGACACAGAGGGATGAGAGGACACATAGATATGAGAGGACACATAGATATGAGAGGACACATAGATATGAGAGGACACAGAGATATGAGAGGACACAGAGAGATGAGAGGACACAGAGAGATGAGAGGACATAGAGATATGAGAGGACACAGAGATATGAGAGGACACAGAGAGATGAGAAGACAGAAATATGAGAGGACACAGAGATATGAGAGGACACAGAGAGATGAGAAGACAGAAATATGAGAGGACACAGATATGAAAGGACGTAGAGATATGAGAGGACACAGAAATGTGTCTATATGAAAATGGATGTATCTAGCAGAAATGATAGTGTTCTCTGATTTTAGCCAAAGGTACCTAAAGGGACACTGAACCCAAATTTTTTCTTTCGTGATTCAGATAGAGCATGAAATTTTAAGCAACTTTCTAATTTACTCCTATTATAAAAATTTCTTCATTCTCTTGGTATCTTTATTTGAAATGCAAGAATGTAAGTTTAGATGCCGCCCCATTTTTGGTGAACAACCTGGGTTGTTCTTGCTGATTGGTGGATAAATTCATCCACCAATAAAAAAGTGCTGTCCAGAGGTCTGAACAAAAAAAAAAAGCTTAGATGTCTTCTTTTTCAAATAAAGATAGCAAGTGAACGAAGAAAAATTGATAATAGGAGTAAATTAGAAAGTTGCTTAAAATTGCATGCTCTATCTGAATCACGAAAGAAAAAAAATTGGGTTCAGTGTCCCTTTAAAGTTTATGGACTTTCATAAAAGATAGGGGGTTTCTCAGCCAGCCCCTGCAAAGGGGGTGAGGTCAGGCAACCTGATCTATTGAAAAAAATGTATAAGGGTCTTATGTTTTAACACTGAATTGTCATTCTTACAAGGGAAGCTGTTCTACAGAGTAAGGACCCATTGCTTCATGCCATCTCCCTGGCACAGAAACCAAGATTAGTACAGTATAAGGTTCTGCTATTTTCTTCATTTTATTTTAAAAACTGTTTACTTGTGTGTAATTTTACTTGTAACAACTTTTTATTAATAATGCATTGTGCATAATATTTTTGGCATAATAAATAAATCATGTATGAAGCTTTTGCCTTTGTCTAATATTTGAACCACGTTACTGAAAGAGACTGGTTGTAGTAAAACTGTATATTTTACTGTAGGTTATTTTCTGCTAAATTGTATTCTGACAGTTAATGTGTCTGGGTTTTTCCTTAGGATTCTCCCTTTAATAAATCATAAGTGGTGGCAGCTTGGAGCTAGTTATAGTGTTAGTTTAGTGTGGGTGGCATTAAAGGGGAGTTTTGGTCATTTCTTTTACGTCTAGTACAGACTAGAGAACGTTGTTAACCCTTGCACCCACTGAACTACGTCACAAGCTTGCGTGGCTAGATTGTGACCGATTAGTGACAGTAGAAGGGGTTTGATAACCCTTTCTGTGCCAAACAAGTGACTGGCGCAGGGTTGGTTATCCTTGGTCGTCACAAGGCCATAGAGATATGAGAGGACACAGAGAGATGAGAGGACATATAGAGATGAAAGGATACAGAGATATGAGAGGACACAGATATGAGAGGACACAGAGATATGAGAAGACAGAGATATCAGAGGACACAGAGATATGAGAGGACAGAGATATGAGAGGACACAGAGATATGAGAGGACACAGTGATATGAGAGGACACAGTGAGATAAGAGGACACAGATATATGAGAAGACAGCGATATCAGAGGACACAGAGATATGAGAGGACACAGAGAGATAAGAGGACATAGAGATATGAGAGGACAAAAAGATATGAGAGGACACAGAGAGATAAGAGGACACAGAGAGATAAGAGGACATAGAGATATGAGAGGACAGAGAGAGATGAAAGGACACAGAGAGATGAGAGGACACATAGATGAAAGGACACAGAGATATGAGAGGATACAGAGATATTAGAGGACACAGAGAGATGAGAGGACACAGAGAGATGAGAGGACATAGAGATATGAGAAGACAGAGATATCAGAGGACACAGAGAGATGAGAGGACACATAGATGAAAGGACACAGAGATATGAGAGGATACAGATATATTAGAGGACACAGAGAGATGAGAGGACACAGAGAGATGAGAGGACACATAAAGATGAAAGGACACAGAGATATGAGAGGACACATAGAGATGAGAGGACACAGAGATATGAGAGGACACAGAGATATGAGAGGACACAGAGAGATGAGTGGACACAGAGATATGAGAGGACACAGAGAGATGAGAGGACACAGAGAGATGAGAGGACACAGAGATATGAGAGGACACAGAGATATGAGAGGACACAGAGAGATGAGAGGACACAGAGATATGAGAGGACACAAAGAGATGAGAGGACACAGAGAGATGAGAGGACACAGAGAGATAAGAGGACACAGAGATATGAGAGGACACAGAGAGATGAGAGGACACAGAGAGAGGAGAGGACACAGAGATATGAGAGGACACAGGGATATGGGAGGACACAGAGATATGAGAGGACACAGAGAGATGAGACGACACAGAGATATGAGAGGACACAGGGATATGGGAGGACATAGATATATGAGAGGACACAGAGATATGAGAGGACGTAGAGATATGGGAGGGCAGTAACAATCAAAAGAAGTGGGTTCTTACCCAATAGGGGTCTCCATTTAGAGTGCCTGTGAGTAGTAGGAATAGAGGATACTGAGAGACAGTCAGCATTGATGTAATAACTGTATATATTCCCAGCAGTGCTCCAAAGTGAGTGGCAGGGAAACTGAGGAAGAGAGAGAGATCTGTCTGTATACACATTACACATAGGTGTTGTGTGTGCATGTGGTAAGTACATATAAGTATGTTGTCTGCATACAAGGACTGCAAATAGGTGTTGTGTGTGCATGTGGTGAGTACATATGGGTATGATGTCTGTATACAAGGACTGCACATAGGTGTTGTGTGTGCATGTGGTAAGTACATATAAGTATGTTGTCTGCATACAAGGACTGCAAATAGGTGTTGTGTGTGCATGTGGTGAGTACATATGGGTATGATGTCTGTATACAAGGACTGCACATAGGTGTTGTGTGTGCATGTGGTGAGTACATATGGGTATGATGTCTGTATACAAGGACTGCACATAGGTGTTGTGTGTGCATGTGGTGAGTACATATGGGTATGATGTCTGTATACAAGGACTGCACATAGGTGTTGTGTGTGCATGTGGTGAGTATATATGGGTATGATGTCTGTATACAAGGACTGCACATAGGTGTTGTGTGTGCATGTGGTGAGTACATATGGGTATGATGTCTGTATACACATTACACATAGGTGTTGTGTGTGCATGTGGTGAGTACATATGGGTATGATGTCTGTATACAAGGACTGCACATAGGTGTTGTGTGTGCATGTGGTGAGTACATATGGGTATGATGTCTGTATACAAGGACTGCAAATAGTTGTTGTGTGTGCATGTGGTGAGTACATATGGGTATGATGTCTGTATACACATTACACATAGGTGTTGTGTGTGCATGTGGTGAGTACATATGGGTATGATGTCTGTATACAAGGACTGCACATAGGTGTTGTGTGTGCATGTGGTGAGTACATATGGGTATGATGTCTGTATACAAGGACTGCACATAGGTGTTGTGTGTGCATGTGGTGAGTACATATGGGTATGATGTCTGTATACAAGGACTGCACATAGGTGTTGTGTGTGCATGCGGTGAGTACATAGGGTATGGTGTCTGTATTAGTGTTTGTTGTGCTCATGTCAATACTCACAAGTAGTTAAACAGCTCAGTGCTGAGAATAAACGAGGAGCTCCTCACAATCACATGTATAATGAACCCCAAGACCTGAGTGACAGATACAGAGATGAGAAACCATGAAATAGTGGGGTGCTCAGACACAGTTACACTGGGAGACGGCTAGGTGCTCACCACAGTTACACTGGGAGACGGCTAGGTGCTCACCACAGTTACACTGGGAGACGGCTAGGTGCTCACACACAGTTACACTGGGAGACGGCTAGGTGCTCACACACAGTTACACTGGAAGATGGCTAGGTGCTCACACACAGTTACACTGGGAGACGGCTAGGTGCTCACACACAGTTACACTGGGAGACGGCTAGGTGCTCACACACAGTTACACTGGGAGACGGCTAGGTGCTCACACACAGTTACACTGGGAGACGGCTAGGTGCTCACACACAGTTACACCGGGAGACGGCTAGGTGCTCACACACAGTTACATCGGGAGACGGCTAGGTGCTCACACACAGTTACACTGAGAGACGGCTAGGTGCTCACACACAGTTACACTGGGAGACGGCTAGGTGCTCACACACAGTTACACTGGGAGACGGCTAGGTGCTCACACACAGTTACACTGGGAGACGGCTAGGTGCTCACACACAGTTACACTGGGAGACGGCTAGGTGCTCACACACAGTTACACTGGGAGACGGCTAGGTGCTCACACACAGTTACACCGGGAGACGGCTAGGTGCTCACACACAGTTACACTGGGAGACGGCTAGGTGCTCACACACAGTTACACTGGGAGACGGCTAGGTGCTCACACACAGTTACACTGGGAGACGGCTAGGTGCTCACACACAGTTACACTGGGAGACGACTAGGTGCTCACACACAGTTACACTGGGAGACGGCTAGGTGCTCACACACAGTTACACCGGGAGACGGCTAGGTGCTCACACACAGTTACACTGGGAGACGGCTAGGTGCTCACACACAGTTACACTTAGACTTGAAGATACTAAAACATGGAAGACAACCACACAATCCAATAAGAAAATACTGTAGTTGTAGATTAGGAAGAGAAAATTTGTGGTTTTCTACCTGCACCCCTAGGGATGGAATGAGACAGCTAACTCCAAAGCCACAGACTGCAAGGATCCGAAGTATGAGTGCCAAAGACAGTCTCTGTGAGACACACCTAACAGTGAGACAAAGCAGAATATCAGGACAAGCTGAGACAGTTCTGGGTGCCTAATGTAGGGTGACCTTCTGACTGCAGACTATTTGGACAGACTAAGAAAGTGTTGTGTGTCTAATGAAGGATATGTAGTAGTGTGACCACCTTACTGTATATTGCCAGGACAGGTTTAGGCAGTGCTGGATGTAGGTCTAATTTAGGGTGACTTTCTGCAGATTATCAGGAGCTGAGTGTCAGTTTTATGACGGCAAATTATCATGGCAGACTCAGAAAGAGTGGGTTTCTATAAAACATAGTCACTCCCCTATCTGGACATTATCAGACCAGTTTCAGACAGTGCTGGTCTTCTATGTAATGCACGGTTGCCTTCTGACTGCACTTTATCAGGACAGTCTCAGACAGTGCTGACCTTCTATGTAATGCACGGTTACCTTCTGGCTGCACTTTATCAGGACAGTCTCAGACAGTGCCGGCCTTCTATGTAATGCACGGTTACCTTCTGGCTGCACTTTATCAGGACTGTCTCAGACTATGTAATGCACGGTTACCTTCTGGCTGCACTTTATCAGGACTGTCTCAGACTATGTAATGCACGGTTACCTTCTGGCTGCACTTTATCAGGACAGTCTCAGACAGTGCCGACCTTCTATGTAATGCACGGTTACCTTCTGGCTAAACTTTATCAGGACAGTCTCAGACAGTGCTGACCTTCTATGTAATGCACGGTTACCTTCTGGCTAAACTTTATCAGGACAGTCTCAGACAGTGCTGACCTTCTATGTAATGCACGGTTACCTTCTGGCTAAACTTTATCAGGACAGTCTCAGACAGTGCCGGCCTTTTATGTAATGCACGGTTACCTTCTGGCTAAACTTTATCAGGACAGTCTCAGACTATGTAATGCACGGGTACCTGCTCACTACATATGCTAAGAACAGGTTTAGGCATACGGTACTTACCCAGAATCAGCTTCTCCTCGCTTCCTCTCTCTCTTTATGATTTGTTGATTTCGGTGGAGGGCTACAAGAGGAGCTGAGATCAGACTGAGCATCTGCAGGGACCCAAAAATGGAGGAGAACTGATCTACAAAGGAGGGGAAGTGTTAAAAAGGATATAACTGAGGTCACATAGGGTACCCTCAGCTGCTAACACTTGCTACCTGCTCTCTGCTGATCGTCAGTAACGCTGCGCAGGTGCTGGTTCAGTGATGAGATATAGAAGTGCAGCCAGGTCAGGAGCACTGCGTCTGAGAAGAGGTGAAGGACAAACAGAGGTCTCAGCAGACTTCTCCTCAGGGGCGGGGCCTCAGACCCAGATCCTATAGGGATAGAAGAGAGGATGAAGTGACACCTTGTGGTTGCTTTTGTTTTAGTAAAACTGTAGGGAATGTGGGGAGGGAGGGGAGTTACAAAAATTGAAGTTTAAAGGGACACTAAACCTTTGAAAAAACTGTATTTGAAACTATAATAAACTATTAATAAATAATATTCGCAATATGCTTTAATTAACTATTATTCACGGTTTACTATATATTCATGATCAAAAATTAATATAATTCCAAACCCACACTTACTTCTTTTGATCCCCGTTACCAATAGTGCCTGATAACCTGCGTTATCAATATGGCCGTAATCCGCCGTACTGCGCATGCGCTTTATTTTTGCGCGTCATCGAAAACGTCACCATCCATTTAATCTACAGACCTCCGTAATCGAGCATTCTCAACAGATGTTTCAGCGTTCTCGAGCAGGTAAGATGTGAGTGCTTAGCAGCGATAATACCCCTAGTAAGAACGAGCATATATTGAATAACTCACGCATCAAAATATCTGAATAGCATCGATTTTGAAATTGAAATAACTAATAAATAGCGAGGCAACTAGCAAATAATCACCCTTGAAGTAACGAGCATTATTAATTAATATTTGAACATTTTGACAACATTTGATGAAAGAAACTCATATTCAAATTTAATATATTATACAATGTTGTTTTAAATTTCATGCAATATCGGATATAAATGTTAAAAAGAATGACACTTAGTCACTGTTCTCACAATGCGGTTTCCTGTAAATAAAAGAGTATATCTTTGGCAAACATCTTTATTCACTATATTATGTTTGATAGAGATCTACTTTTAATTACAATAATTATGCTTATTGTTATTTAAAAATAAATTATGGAGATCACGTCTAATTGGAAAGTTGAGGGTATCATACAGAGTTCTATTGTGACCGAAGTGCAAGCGTTTTCTAGCAGTTCAGATGTGAGCGCTTAGCAGCGATAATACCCCTAGTAATAACGAGCATATATAGAATTTATCACGCATATAAATATTTTAATATCATCTATTCTGAATTTGAAATAACTAATAGATACCGAGGCTAATAGCAAATAATCCCCCTTGAAGTAGCGAGCATTATGAATTAATATTTGTACATTTTGACAACATTTGATGAAAGAAACTCATATTCAAATTTAATATATTATACAATGTTGTTTTAAATTTCATGCAATATCGGATCTAAATGTTTAAAAGAATGACACATAGTCACGATTCTCACAATGCGGTTCCCTGTAAATAAAAGAGTATATCTTTGGCAAACATCTTTATTCACTATATTATATTTTATAGAGATCTACTTTTAATTACAACAAGTATGCTTATTGTTATTTAAAAATAAATTATGGAGATCACGTCTAATTGGAAAGTTGAGGGTATCATACAGAGTTGTATTGTGACACAAGTGCAAGCGTTTTCTAGCAGGTCAGATGTGAGCGCTTACCAGCGATAATACCCCTAGTAATAACGAGCATATATAGAATTTATCACGCATCTAAATATCTTAAAAACATCTATTTACAACTTGAAATAACTAATAGATACCGAGGCTACTAGCAAATAATTCCCCTTGAAGTAACGAGCATTCTGAATTAATATTTTTACATGTTTAAAACATTTGTTGAAAGAAACTCATATTCAAAATTAATATATTTTACTGTGTAGGTTTAAATTTCTTTAATTATCATATAGAAATTTTAAAAAGAATGACACATAGTCACGGTTCTCACAATGTGATCCCATGTAAATAAAAGCGTATATATTTTTCAAACACTGTATTCACTATGTTATATCTGAAAGCGATCTACATTAAATTAAATTTAGTCTGATTATTGTTATTTTAAAATAAACTTTTGATATCACGTATAATTTTTTTTTTTGTGGTATCTAAAACAGTTCAATTTTTAGATTTATATTCTTACAGTCTTTTTGATTTGTAATTAAAATATGCAATGCAATGGCCACTATTGTATGTTGACTGTTATCAAACTGAGTTACCCATTCAAACAGAAATCGAAAATAATATTTTAAATTATAAATAATCAAAGAAAAATATTCAATTTTTATTTAATCCTTGTCTCCATTTCAAAAAAATAATAGTCATACAATTTGAACTGATACTTTTTATTTAAAGCACGTTTAATATCACCATTATTAAATGTCATATTAATAACTTATTTATAAGTAATAATAACTACATTTTAAAAATTGTATCTGCAAATTTAAAAAAAACATTGTAAATAATTATCAATGTATTATATATTATATATCTGATTCTAAAATTATAAATGTTTCTATTTTTTTTTTCAAAGTCTATTTTCTAAAGCTTTCTATTTTTCTTTCACTTTGTCTCCTTTGTCTGTTTCAGCTTTAAATGGTTATTTTTTTTGTTACATTTCTTTCATTTGTAAAACATCTTATCACACAATCTATTGATTAGCTTTTCATTCACTCTAGTGGCCTCCCAACCTCTGTCTTTTGCAAATAGTAGTCATGGTAACACTGTTGTAAATGTAGGCTCCTTAGTTTAATTCTTGATTATATTCTTTGAAAAGGTCAAAATTAAAACCTGATTAGACAATCTTTTTAATGAATTCCAAGAGTAGATTAGTTTGAAATAGAGCTTTGTTATTTTAAAGGGAGAGTCAAGTACTAATCTTATTTTCAACTTGTAAAAAGGGCATGCAATTAAATTCATATTAACAATAGGTTTTTTTAAACTATTTCTCTTTATCTTTTTATTATTATTTGAAATATAAAACTAATATGTTCATATGGTAATTTTATATAACTTCAAGAATGACTATCAACTCAATAAATCTAGAACACTATAGGCTATAAGTTCTCATGTTTCATGTAGATAGCATTGATCTCATTCAGTTAAACTCAACCAGTATTGAGGAATGATTTATTCGAATTAATTTTTTTAAAATTCAATGAATTTAACGCACATTATACACTCATTTACATATATCTGCATGTAATATACACTACAATAAATACTACAATTCAAAAATATTCATATAAAATTAAATTTTAAAGATAATTATAAAATAAATTCTAAGGTTTTATTTCTGATTATTTGAAAAGGTTAGTTTTAAAGTAAAATTCAAGTGTCAAATAAGACACTCCACCCTTGACCTTATGTTGATATTGCTAATACATTTTAAAAATACAGGATCATGCTTTAAAATGTAGAGAACTGTATTCACATCAAATATTTTTTTTTAGTATTCCTATAATTAGAAAATTGTTATGTTTACATTTAAATTAACTTTTCTTTTTCCTATTTTCTAAAAAACATGGGCTATATAAAGATCTAATTAAACAAACATTGTTTATAATTTTAAATTTAGTCTATAAAATTAATATAAATGGACACTAAACCCAATTTTTTATTTCATGATTCAGATAGAGCATGCAATTTGAAGAAAATGTATCATCTACTCCTATTATCAATTTTTCTTTGTTCTCTTGCTATCTTTATTTAAAATGCTGGAAACGGGTGCATAGGAGCAGGCCCATTTTTGGTTGAGAACCTAGGTTATGCTTGTTTATTGGTGGTTAAATGTAATCCTCCAAATACCAAGCGCTATCCGTGGTACTGAACCAAAAATGGGCTGGCTGCTTAGATTTACCTTCCTTCTTTTAAAATAAAGATATCAAGAGAATGAAGAATATTTGATAATAGGAGTAAATTAGAAAGTTGATTAAAATATCATGCTATATCTTAATCTTGAAAAAAAAAATGGGGTTCAGTGTCCCTTTAAGGGTCAGTCAGCACAATTTTTTTACATATATAATTACAAATATTGAAAGTCTAACATTATAACTGCTGATTTTTTAAAACATATAAATGGTTAAATAAATTGATTTTTATTCTTTGTAAATACATATAATTCATGTTTTCGGTTTCATTTTACATAGAATTAAAGAGGCATTCAACAATGTTTCAAAGCTATAATTTTCAATCTCAAAAAATTATTTTATTTAAATATCGTTTTCAATTACATAAATCAAATTTCGATTATTGTTTGATTGAAATTTAAATACAGTATTAATAAAGAATAACCGATTAAAAAAAATCTAGAAAATGCTATACCAATTTTTTTTTATTAAAAATTTTGTTTTTCATTTTTGAAGTTGAGTCTTTATACACTGCCTTTGTACCATGCGATAGCCATCATCCAATCTCAAAATCATAAAATTATCATGTTACAAAAATCCTAGATTCACAAATGAATAAACAATTATTATTACACGTGTTCATTAGTATAATTACAATTCAAAAATTGAAAAATTAACAAAATGTGGCATTAATTTAAATGTCATTAATTTTAATAATTTCTAATAATTATATATTAAAATAAACTACGGATTTTTATTTGTTATTTGTTATTGTCTCCCTTAATTTTTAACTTCACTTCATTTTTTTATTTTTTAAATAATTATAGACTATAAATTTTATTTATGAAGAGTATAATCTTAAAAATGAAATAAACTAAAAATATATTCAATAGCCTATACATCAGTATTAATTGTTGCAATGTAGGTGTAGATAAAACAAAGGCTAAATCATCTATTTAAAATGCTTCAATTGGAGTAAACTAGCTTCTTTTAAAAAATTTAATAGACTATCGACGGTTAAAAGTATCATTTCTAATAAACACACCCACATATATAACAAATTCTAAATTAATTTCTAAATTTAAAAAATTATATATATAAAAATAATTATTTTTGAGCATTAATATATAATTTATACTCTTATTACATTTAAAAATTATTTTATTTATTAAAAAAAAATTTATCTTTTAAAATTTTTTTTATAAAAATTCAAAATATCATATTTCATATATAGTATTAAAAATTTTAAAAATCAAACATTTAATAATTCACATAAATAATTCCAAACATACATAATTCCAAATAATTAAGAAATAAATAAGACACACCATCACACACACATACACATACACACAAATGCATTACAAACCATCTTGAACAAATTATTAAAATAATATTGATTATTTAATTTCAAAATCCGATTATTAAAATTTTTTATTAAATTGTTTCTCCAATATATCTAAATTGTATTTCCTTTTTTTATTCAGAATAAATCGAAATTTTTCAAAAATTTCATTGTCTTTTGTTTGAAAATCCTGATCACGTCCGAATTTACAAGGTAATTATTTTTACAAATATCATTGAATTTTTTTTTACATGTTAAATAATGTTTATAAACAAATTTGCACATTACAGATTTATATAAGTATTTTTTTATATGCGAAAATTATTTTTTTTTTTAAAGAACATTAAATATTTTTTATATAATAAAATAAAAATATGTACCAATGATTATCAATAATTTTTTACATATAAAATTATTATTTTCAAATACACAATGTATATTATTTTTCATTTTGCATTGTCAAAATATTTTTTATTTTTTTTTTAATTATTTATTTATAGATATATGAATAATAATTTTTTTTAAACAATTTTCGTTTTAAAAAAATAATTTTTAAATTTTTTAATATATTTAATTTATAATAATAACTATTTTAATATTCCTTTTTATTTTTTTATAGATGCCTAAATGTTTTGTAAAGGGATGTTCATCAAAACATGACAATCGATCGAAAACACCAGACGTCAGTCTACATTGTTTTCCTAGATCACCCAATAGGATAAGAAAATGGCTAGAAATTTCAGGACAAGCATTACCAAATCCAGAAACAATAGTACAAAAGATTATGATGCCAAAAAGTACTGTTAATTATCGTATCTGTTCTAAACATTTTACAACTGACAGTTATATGATGATCGGTTCAAGAAAAACACTCAAAAAGGACGCTGTTCCGAGTTTGCAAGTACATGTGTTAACAACATCGAATGTAATAGTCTATAATGAACAACCGTCAACTTCAATGTTCAGTAGAGAAACAGTAAATGTCTCATCTTCACGTGTCGATGTAATCCCAAGCGACAGTGAAGAAATAATGGACACAACTCCTGAACCATCGCTTCCATCTTGGCAAGTTGATCACCATTATAGTAGCACACTGTCTAGTATGGATAGCTTTGAAACTGATTTATCTGTAATGTCACATATTCAGAGACATGATATTTCCCTAGAACGTGCATCTACTGCACTTCAAATTCAAGATGAAAATCCTCATTTGTTACCAAAGTCAAGTACTATGTTTGCCAAAATTCTGCCAAAAACACCATCAAAAATTTTTGTAGGAAAAGGAAGTCATGTAATGGATCAGCAGATGTTAAGACGTTCGCCTAGAATGATAAAGAAGAAAGACAAAGGAATTAAACATAATGTCGGAACTACAACAAAAAATTTAATACAAACTCGGTCAATAGGTACATGGACCGGTACTTATGACTTTTTTATGTCTGAAATTGCCTCATATAAAAAATTTTTTGAGGAAGAGGAATCGATTTCGACATTACCAATTATGTCCACACCAAGGCAAATCACAAAACAGTACTTGAGGTCAACTCTCACACCGATCAATGTAGTGGAATCTAGAATACCCAGAATAATAATACCTGAACAACCATCACCTATTTTAAGCCACAGCATGGAAGAAGAATTTCAATTACTAGATACCAGTGCATTAGGTGAAAGTATAAATCCATTGGAAGAATCTGCAACTTCAGAACATGTTGACGATAAAGACACTTCCTATGTTCCTAAATCAGATTCATCACCGTCTTCAGAAGAAGAAAAAAATCTCAATTCTGACATATCGAAAAAAGCACAAACAGAACGCAAATTTATTGTGTTCGAATCATGTCTTGACGAACTTTTAAAGTTGATAAAGTGCTCCTATGGTGGGAATTGCAATTCTCCTTTAGAACAAATTCTAAAAACAGTGACTGGAACAAACATTACTTTATACACAGAATGCACTGCTGGACATAAATTCAAATTTTGGGACAGCCAGCCACATTTTGGAAAAAAAGCCATTGGGAATATTATGACTTGTGCAACAATACTACTGTCTGGCAACCATTACAGTAAAATTGCTGAATTTTTCAACATAATGAACATTCCATTCCTATCCGAAACAAGTTACTACAAATTTCAAAATAGTTACTTCTTTCCAGCTATAGAAAGAGCGTGGATACTGCAGAGACAAGATATAATAAACAGTTTTAAAGGGAAATATGTGACAGTGATGGGTGACGGCCAATGCGACAGTCCGGGTTTTTCAGCCAAGTACTGTACGTATACTTTAATGGAGGATACTACCCGAAAAATAATCGATTTCAACATCATACAGGTGTCCGAAACAACGTCATCGGTTGCAATGGAAGCAAAAGCATTCCGAAGAAGTGTAACCAATGTTATCGCACAAGGTCTAGAAGTAAAGACAATTGCCACTGACCGTCACGTCTCAATTCGAAAAATCATGAGAGAAGACTACAAAGAAATCCGTCACCAATTTGATTTGTGGCATTATAACAAAAGTCTGAAAAAAAAATTGTTTTCTTTAGCAAAAACAAGAGAAAACAAATCACTACAACATTGGGTTCCTCTAATTTCCAACCATCTCTGGTATAGTGCTGCATACTGCAAAGGGGACAAAATAATATTAAGTGAACTTTGGCGGTCTGTATTACATCATGTTCTAAATGTTCACTCTTGGGACAATGAAACCGTTGTTAAGAAATGTCTTCACAAGGAACTTACACCTGAAGAAATTGCAGAGCGTCCATGGCTTGACAAAAAATCTATGGCATATGCAGAACTGTGTAAATTCATTGAGGACCCACTCATTGAAAAAGATCTTGTTTACCTGAAGGACTACTGTCATACTGGAGAGATAGAAGTATTTCACAGTATGGTCCTGAAATATCGTCCCAAGAGGGTGCATTTTTCAATGGATGGGATGAATGCTAGAACACAGTTGGCAGTCATGTCACATAACGCAAATGTGGATCGTCCTCAAGCTGTTGTTAAAAGACCAACAAGAGCAAGTCGGGAAAAAGGAGAAGAAAGATTCAAACCCTTTTACTCAAAAATGAGTAAGCAGTGGCACGTTAAAGCGGTGTATGAAAATACAAACAATGATTTCATTCAGCCAATCATGTTTGACATTTTACAGATAGTCAAAGGCGAATTGAAATATGACTTTCATTCACAAGTTGCACGTTTACCACCGAATATAGCACATGTGCAAAGACCGACAACATCGCAATTAATTGATTCACATCGTTCTCGACTATCAAGAAAAAGGCTTTTCAGAGGAAATGATAATTAATGTTCTAGTTCAAATATCCTTTTTTTTTACTTTGGGGTTTAATAAATGATAACATACTATATACCTTTAAATTTTTTACGTTTTCAAAAATTTAATTTTTTGGTATATTTTATCACCAAAAAATTTTTTCAAAGTTTTAATTTCTATTTTGTTGTGTATATTTACTGTGTTATTAAAAATAAATATTTTATTTTTTTGTTGTAATGTGAATAAACAAAAATTTTTAAACAATTATTGTTTTTATTATCAATTTGTAAAATTTTTTTAAAATATTTTAATTATCCTTTTTATTTCGATATATTTAGGATCTTAATTTTAAAATGATAAATGTAAATCTCATCATCCAGCTCATTTTATGTTCATCAACATTGTCTCTCAATTTAATTATTTAAAAAAAAAAAAAAATAGCATCATCTATATTATTAAAAAAATGTCACTGCTACTTAACATAAAATGTAATTAAAAAAAAAATTTGAAGTTTATATTCGAAAAATCAATTTTATAATATTTATAAATTAATCAGTTTATTTTATTTTTATTATAAGAGTGTTAGTAAATATTTATTTTCAGTGTGCCTTTATAAATATTATTTTTAAAGTGATTATTAAAAATTAAAAAAATTAAAAATAGAAGTAGTACGATCATTAATAATTCAAAAAATAAATATTATTTAAATAATAGAATTCTTTATTGAGAATATAACAATTTTAAATTTTTTAAAAAATTATTAAATATGAAAATGTACCCACAACTTAAATAGTATAATTAGATAAAAACAAAAAAATAAACATAAATATAAAACTATTTACACTTAAAATAAATAAACAGCAATATTAAAATATTCTAAAATTTTCTAAATGTTTAATTATATTAACAAACAAAATATTATATAATATAAATAAATAAAAATAACTGAAACATTAAATAAAAAAAATTAATAACATTAGTCAAAAAACATTTCTTCCGCAGGACCATCAAATTCAACCCTATAAAATCCCATGTAGATTCTATCTGGTGCTGGAAATTGTTGACGTATGGTATTTACTACGCAGGAAGGTATGGGTCTGCGATTGAAAGGCCCAAGATATCCATGAATCCATAATGTAAATTGCCGGTAGGCAATTTTCCTGTAGTCCCTTAAAAAAAAAAAAAAAAATAATTAATAAAAAAAAAATTATCAACTCAATTTTTAAAATAATATTATTTATTAAATTTGAAATAAATATAATTTTAAAAATAAACTAATTAACATAAAAATTAATTTTATTAAAGATAATTTAATAAATTACAATAAATTTTTTAATATTAAAGTTAAATCTTAAGATCAAATAAATTTAAAAATTAATTTTGAAAATTAATTTTGTTTTAAAATAAATAAATATATTAATTAACATTATTTTATCTAAAAAATATTACATTTCAATTTAATATATTTGTAAAATATAAATAAAATAAATAATCAAAATTAAAATATTTTCAAAGTCATATATTTTTATATAACAATGTATATTTTTTCGATGAATTGAACATCATTGAAATTAGAAAATCATTTAATAATCGTGGTCTTCATAATATATTTTTTATTTTTTTTTTATCAATTATTGTATTAAAAATTCAAAAATTAATGAAAATTAAAAAAAATTAAATGTTATTTTTAAATAAGGATATGTTTATAAATATTGTGATTATACTTATTGAAATTATGTAAATAATTTTAGATTTATAATTAAAAAATTTTAAATTATTATTACATTTATTAGAAAGAATAAAAAATTATTAGAAAAAAATTAAATAAATAAAAATTATTGATTACAAATAAGTAAATATTATATATAAAGATATTTTAAATATAATTTTACCAAGAAAATTTACAAATTTATCGATAATAATCAAAAAAAAATAATTTAATTTTAGTTATTAAAATAAAAAAAAAAAAAAATAAATAAAAAATATAACTAACCTCTCTTGCAGATCTTGGACGCGTCTCTGACGTGTCCTGCGATCAGCAGCCCGGTAACGGTGAAGATCGATCAAAAATTGACGATCTTTAAGTCTGTTAAAATATTCGTCTTCGGAAATGCAATTTAAATCCTCTGAAATCCGAGTTGCAATGTTCTCTATTTCCTTACAACATCTTGACTCTAAAGCAGTGGGCATAATGTTACAATTTCCACATTGACACCAATTAGTGTTTCCAATTCTATCCGATGTATCAGATGAACTGCTATCTGAAGTTGATGGTGATGGTGAAAATTGTGCTGGAACCACTATTGGATCCCATAGATGTAAAAGATTGGGATCCATTGGAAGTGCTCTATTATTCCTTTCATTATCATATTCTTCTCTCTATATAAAAAAAAATATAAAAATTTTGTAAATTAGAAAGTTATATATTTTAATTGAAAAATACAACACTAAAAATCAGTTAAATAAAAAAAAAATTATATATATATATTACCATTCTTTTTCTTCTCTCCAATATCTCTATATTTTGAGAATTATTGCTATCATCAGATCCACTGGCCATCGCTTTTCTTTTTATTCTGTAAAATTTTTTTATAAATAAACCTTGTTAGATAAATAGATTAAATATTTAAGTTATATATTTTTGAAAATGTAAATGGATTATATGACATATATTACATATTCAATATTTATAATATATATACTCTAAAACAATGTTTGACATTCTCTGTGACGTGGCCAACTAGTGTGCATTTATAGATCATCAGTTGTGCCACGTCAGACTGACTACTGTGATTGGGTCTACATATTTAAAATATATTAATATTTGAAGGTAGATGAAAGGATAAACAGGCATCTTTTACAACCATGCATTTGACATTAATTCATAGACAATTATTATGATTTTTTGATAATGAATGTCAATATGACATGTATAATTTTTTGGAAGCATGTCATGACAGCACAGTACAGTGAGTCTTATTATAAATATATATTTATATTTATTTATATATAAAATACATTTTTAAAATTTTTAAGATTATTTAACAATAATGTATGGAGTTGTTACACATTTTTTTTTAATGAAATTTCTCATACGTGAATAAATAAAAGGTTTGCAATCACTGATGTAAACAATATATGTCTATTGAAGTTACAGATATATAATTTATTTAAAGAGAGAAAAAAAAAAATTAAAATGTGTATGATAAAACACAAAACCTGTAATTATAATCAAATTAATAATTTAATTATTATTTAAATTGTTGATATTGTTGATGAATGTTATGCTAGCTGATTTCTATATAGGCTATGTGTGTAATTTAATTTTCTATCAATGTAAATCTATTTTGTCTGTATATACGTACAATAATTTGTTTGGTACGTACAGTATGGATCTATGTATGTACACAAAATATTTAAATTGTTAAAATCTTTTTATATGGATAAACCTATATTTAGTTGGTTTATATTTATTGACATTATTTATGTATATACATTTTCTAGTGCAAATATATGTAAGTAAATGATTTATATATGTATGTTTGTATTTACAATATTTTACTTAGTTCGGTTTATATGTAAATTATTGATTTTAGTATTTAAATTAAATCGTTATGTATGTATGTATATATCAGATTTGTGTATATATATATAAGTATGTAAAGTATGTATATATTTATGAATCGATATCCTTTTTTGTATGATAGCATGTGTATATGTACAGTTTATATGTTAGTATATACAGTATATATGTATTTTTGATTATACAAAATATATTTATGTATTTATATATATATGTGCAATACATTGTTATGTAATTACATTTTTTATGTATTTATAAATCATTATTAAATACAAAATATATGTTATTTCACTATATATTTTTGTCTTTACAGTATGTATTTATTTATAGCTTTATTCAAAATAGCTATTTTGGTATGTATGTACAGTTAATATATATATGTATATGTTATTACAAAAATCTATTTGAACAAATTTTTTTTTTTAATACGATATATTCTATATATGGTCCTTAGTATATGTGTAATTTTGAAAAGTATATATGTATGCAAATAATAAATTTTTATTTAAATGTAGATATCTAATTTCAGTCGATATGTATCTATGTTAATTAGATTATTAATGTATTTAAAAAATTTACTTTGATATGTATGTATCCGAATAATATATCTATTTATTATGTATATATATATATATTGTTGATATTTCTTTATGTATGCGTGTATGTACAATATTTATTTTGATAATTATAGTTTACATGTATGAAAATTCATTATATTGATATTTTATTTTTAAAATTCGGTTGGGATGTATGATATAAATATATAAAATAGATTTTTATGTATCTAATTTATATTTAATGTTTTAAAAATAAACATATAAACTATATACAATATATATATATTGTGATGTAAAGTATTTATAGACGTATGTGAACATGATGTAGATGTTTAAAATATCTACTTAAATGTTATATGTTTGTAGTTTTTAATGTCTGTTTTATAATGATTATTTTAATTTTTATCGTTATGTAATTAAATTATTTATGTAGCTACTTTAGATAATAATTGGTGTGCATTCAAAATGTATGTATGTATGTACTTTATATATAGATATATGTATGCTAAATGAATTACAATTTATGCATGTACAGTAGGTATATGTATATCATGAAAATAAATGAGTATATATTTATAAAAATTATTGATTTATGTTAAGTTGGTCTGTATGTATGCATGTATGTCCATTCTGTAAGTATGTATGCATGTGTGTACAATATAAATATATGCATGTCAATTAATTAATTAGTTAATGTATGTCAATTTTATATCTATAAATATGTAATGTATTTATGAATGTATGTTCAGACATGTAACTATGCATGTAGAGTTGTTATGCATGAATTTATGTGTCATATGTATTTATATGGATAATGTGTGTCTATATCATGTATATATATACAGTAGATGTGTATTTATAAATCCATTTTGGGACAATATGTATGTATTTATGTTCTGTGTGATTGTATGTATGTCTATACTTTAGATATGTATTTAAATATATAAAATGAGTCGATATTGATATATTGATGTAGAATGTGTATATGATTTCTTAAAGTTTTTATTTATCGATTAACATTAAAAACGTATGTAAAGTAGATATGTAATTCTAATCATTATTACTGTAAAATAAATATGCATGTTGTCCTGAATGTACATTTTTAAAATCTGTATGTATAATAGTTATGTATGTATATATGATATTTATGTGTGCATGTATGTACATTTGGTATATATGAAACCGAAGTATGTACTAATGTGTAATCTGTAAAAAAAATGTAACGCTCCAAATGTATGATTTGATGTTTATTAGTTATGAATGTAGAGTTATTTTCTAAAATGTTTGTATTGATGCATGTATTCAGGATCGATGATTATTTAGTGACGATTTATTACATCTTTATCGTTGCGTATGTGGACTGCTATGAATGTATCTGAATATGTGTGCAATTATAATAGATAAATAGTAAATTTGTGGTATTATGAGAAAATATTACTGAATACCGTTGAATACACTTTTGCGCTAAAAAAAAAAAAAATTCATAAGTGCTGATTGATGGAGAATGTTATAAAACAAAGTGAATGTGTAATCTTTAGAATATAATTCATAAATGCACAGTTGTAATAGCAATGGTATCTATTTTTTAATTAGAATGTATTCGCATATAATTATTTTAGACTTTGTATAATCATATACATAGTTGTCACATTGAGATGTTGGAATTAAAACATAAATCGATTTAACTATATTCATTATTTAATTATTAATTTTTAATTAAAAAGAAATAATAATAAATAGCGTTCAATATAAAAGCAAATAAATACAGATTTTACCTGTACAATGATGTCTCCTGCAACACACGAACTCAATGCAGCAAGCTTGTAACGGAATAAATACAAAAATTACAAACAATAGCTTGCTTATCAAGTTAGTGGGTTGAGCAGAGACATGCAGAAAACACCCATAAATTAGAGACAGAGATAAGAATTTATAAGTCATTTAACTTTCTTTGTTCGTAAAACAGACTTAGCCGCAATTGAATCAAATACCGATGTCATGGATATAGTTTTTGTAATGCGCATGCGTTATGCCAGTCGATCAGGTAATGGCGTTTGGAATCAGATGTTCAATATGCGCATGCGATAAGTTGCTAAATGATTTGCGCATGCGCGCGATGACGATCGATTTGGATAATTATATGCACGATAGAGCACTGCGATTGGACAAAGTCTATTCTAATTTCGTCACTGAAAAAGGGGGTTTGGCAGCGGTGACGCGATTGCAAGGATTTTATATATCGTTTTCTAAGGCAAGAAATACTCGTTTGAGATTGCAATAAGGTAATTTTTACTTGATAAGTTGTTGACAATAGATTTTAGGGTGTTAATTGGAGTAAAAAAAACAAAGTTTTGGAATCCTTTAATAAATTCAGGAGCTTCTCGTGCAGTTGGGAGTTACAGCTTTTCTTTTAAAGGGATAGAAAAGTCAAAATAGAAATGTGCATGAGTGCATATCAATGTTAAATAGAAGCATTTTTGCAATATACTTCCATTACCACAAAATCTTTTAGCAAGAGCTAATACTGTTTTTCTAGTAGCATATGCACATATGCTGTGAGGGCCAGTGCACTAGTATTTGAACACGGCAGATTAAGCAGTGGCTTGTACGACATACATTATGTCTTCACAGATGCAATAAACACCACTGCCAGCATTCTGTGCAGGCATGGTGTCTGAATACTAGTGCACAGGCCCTCACAGCATATGTACCTATGCCACTGAAAAACAGTTATACATTTTACTAGAAGGGTTTTGCTAATAGAAATGTTGGGAGATTCTTCTATTGAAAACTGAAATGCACCCATACACATTTCACTTTTGACCTTTATATCCTTTTAAAGAGCTCACACTCATTCTATGATTTACTGGATCCTCCCAAACTGGGAGTTTTTGTCTCACTAGCCCCTTCTTCCCTATTTATGTCCCATTCATGTCATGGTTTCTTGCAAGTTCTTTGGACTGCACAAAGCCCAGCCATACACACCTACTCTCAGGATGTCCAGATACCAACAAAATTGGCTAATCAGAAAATATGCCCTTAGATTGCTTGCCCCACCCCTGATCAGGCTAGGCTCCTCCCTCCAGGATCCTCTTCAAGTATATGATTTTATTATGAACTTGTTTCTTGTAGGGAGAGTGGTGTCTCTATCATAATTTAGGTAAGATACACTATTAGATACATACATTTCTATTTATGAGTGTAAGCGTATACTGTTTGGTATAATTCAATTACACTTTTCTTAAATATTGTATATTTAATAGCACTGGTTTTTTTTTACTATACCACAGGTTAACATGAAATATTGATTTTTTAAATGTGCATGAAATAAAATACACTGCATTTTTATTTAAGTAGTAGCATTAATGGAAAAAACATATGTTTGATAATGAATTATCACACAACACTATTATTGTGCATGTGAGCTATGGAAATGTATATTGTAAAAATGCTCTTTGTCAAATTTAAAAGCTTTAGGGTCATACAATGGCTCAGTACAGTGTGATTTACAATCAGCAAGCAATATACTGTATGTATGTATAATTTTAGTGACCCCTTGTGGCATTCTCTGGTATTGTAATGTCACCCACTACAATGTAGTGAAACTCAGCATAAATGTATGATTTTAGTGTCTCCTTGTGGTTTCTTCTGGTATTGACCCGTTCTGATTCTTTGCATACAGGAAGTCTCCTCCTTACCTTGTTTCTGCCTGAAGCTCAGCACCTTCCTGCTGCTCAGGATTCTCTCTCTGTCTCTTAGTGATTCTCTGAACTGGTGTCTCAGGGATCTCTGCCATAGTTCCTGCTTCTCTGGCTCTTCTTGTTTATGCTCACAGCAATTAATCCGCAACTGTACACTGACAGGGAAGATAATACAGATTGTGGTATCTTTGTTTATCTGCTTTATCCACATTCACTGTTATACAGCTGTTGTCTGGCTTACACACCCCGAGTCACCTGTACTCACTCCCCATCACTGTACTCACTCCTTATCACCTGCACCCACTCCCCCTCACCTGCACTCACTCATCACCTGTACTCACTCATCACCTGTACTCACTCCCAATCACTGTACTCACTCCCCATCACTGTACTCACTCCTTATCACCTGCACTCACTCCCCATCACCTGCACTCGCTCCTCATCACCTGTACTCACTCCTTATCACCTGTACTCACTCCCCATCACCTGCACTCACTCCTCATCACCTGTACTCACTCCCCATCACCTATACTCACTCCTCATCACCTGCACTCACTCCCCATCACCTTTACTCACTCCCCATAACCTGTACTCACTCCTCCTCACCTGTACTCACTCCTCATCACCTGTGCTCCCTCCCCATTACCTGTACTCACTCCCCATCACCTGTACTCACTACTTATCACCTGTACTCACTACTTATCACATGTACTCACTCCTTATCACCTGCACTCACTCCTCATCACCTGTGCTCCCTCCCCATTACCTGTACTCACTCCCCATCACCTGTACTCACTACTTATCACCTGTACTCACTACTTATCACATGTACTCACTCCTTATCACCTGCACTCACTCCTCATCACCTGTACTCACTCCTCATCACCTGTACTCACTCCTCATCACCTGTGCTCCCTCCCCATTACCTGTACTCACTCCCCATCACCTGTACTCACTACTTATCACCTGTACTCACTACTTATCACATGTACTCACTCCTTATCACCTGCACTCGCTCCTCATCACCTGCACTCACTCCTCATCACCTGTACTCACTCCCCATCACCTATACTCACTCCTCATCACCTGCACTCACTCCCCATCACCTTTACTCACTCCCCATAACCTGTACTCACTCCTCCTCACCTGTACTCACTCCTCATCACCTGTGCTCCCTCCCCATTACCTGTACTCACTCCCCATCACCTGTACTCACTACTTATCACCTGTACTCACTACTTATCACATGTACTCACTCCTTATCACCTGCACTCACTCCTCATCACCTGTGCTCCCTCCCCATTACCTGTACTCACTCCCCATCACCTGTACTCACTACTTATCACCTGTACTCACTACTTATCACATGTACTCACTCCTTATCACCTGCACTCACTCCTCATCACCTGTACTCACTCCTCATCACCTGTACTCACTCCTCATCACCTGTGCTCCCTCCCCATTACCTGTACTCACTCCCCATCACCTGTACTCACTACTTATCACCTGTACTCACTACTTATCACATGTACTCACTCCTTATCACCTGCACTCGCTCCTCATCACCTGTACTCCCTCCCCATTACCTGTACTCACTCCCCATCACCTGTACTCACTACTTATCACATGTACTCACTCCTTATCACCTGCACTCACTCCTCATCACCTGTACTCACTCCTCATCACCTGTACTCACTCCTCATCATCTGTACTCCCTCCTCATTACCTGTACTCACTCCCCATCACCTGTCCTTACCTTACTCCTCATCACCTTTAGTCACACATTAATATACATGTACTCCCCTCTCACACACATATTAATATACATGTACTCCCCTCTCACACACACATTAATATACATGTACTCCCCTCTCACACACATATTAATATACATGTACTCCCCTCTCACACACATATTAATATACATGTACTCCCCTCTCACACACATATTAATATACATGTACTCCCCTCTCACACACATATTAATATACATGTACTCCCCTCTCACACACACATTAATATACATGTACTCCCCTCTCACACACACATTAATATACATGTACTCCCCTCTCACACACATATTAATATACATGTACTCCCCTCTCACACACATATTAATATACATGTACTCCCCTCTCACACACACATTAATATACATGTACTCCCCTCTCACACACATATTAATATACATGTACTCCCCTCTCACACACATATTAATATACATGTACTCCCCTCTCACACACATATTAATATACATGTACTCCCTTCTCACACACATATTAATATACATGTACTCCCCTCTCACACACATATTAATATACATGTACTCCCCTCTCACACACATATTAATATACATGTACTCCCCTCTCACACACATATTAATATACATGTACTCCCCTCTCACACACATATTAATATACATGTACTCCCCTCTCACACACATATTAATATACATGTACTCCCCTCTCACACACATATTAATATACATGTACTCCCCTCTCACACACATATTAATATACATGTACTCCCCTCTCACACACATATTAATATACATGTACTCCCCTCTCACACACACATTAATATACATGTACTCCCCTCTCACACACACATTAATATACATGTACTCCCCTCTCACACACACATTAATATACATGTACTCCCCTCTCACACACACATTAATATACATGTACTCCCCTCTCACACACACATTAATATACATGTACTCCCCTCTCACACACACATTAATATACATGTACTCCCCTCTCACACACACATTAATATACATGTACTCCCCTCTCACACATATATTAATATACATGTACTCCCCTCTCACACACATATTAATATACATGTACTCCCCTCTCACACACATATTAATATACATGTACTCCCCTCTCACACACATATTAATATACATGTACTCCCCTCTCACACACATATTAATATACATGTACTCCCCTCTCACACACACATTAATATACATGTACTCCCCTCTCACACACATATTAATATACATGTACTCCCCTCTCACACACATATTAATATACATGTACTCCCCTCTCACACACATATTAATATACATGTACTCCCCTCTCACACACATATTAATATACATGTACTCCCCTCTCACACACATATTAATATACATGTACTCCCCTCTCACACACACATTAATATACATGTACTCCCCTCTCACACACACATTAATATACATGTACTCCCCTCTCACACACACATTAATATACATGTACTCCCCTCTCACACACACATTAATATACATGTACTCCCCTCTCACACACACATTAATATACATGTACTCCCCTCTCACACACACATTAATATACATGTACTCCCCTCTCACACACACATTAATATACATGTACTCCCCTCTCACACACACATTAATATACATGTACTCCCCTCTCACACACATATTAATATACATGTACTCCCCTCTCACACACACATTAATATACATGTACTCCCCTCTCACACACATATTAATATACATGTACTCCCCTCTCACACACACATTAATATACATGTACTCCCCTCTCACACACACATTAATATACATGTACTCCCCTCTCACACACACATTAATATACATGTACTCCCCTCTCACACACATATTAATATACATGTACTCCCCTCTCACACACATATTAATATACATGTACTCCCCTCTCACACACATATTAATATACATGTACTCCCCTCTCACACACATATTAATATACATGTACTCCCCTCTCACACACACATTAATATACATGTACTCCCCTCTCACACACATATTAATATACATGTACTCCCCTCTCACACACATATTAATATACATGTACTCCCCTCTCACACACATATTAATATACATGTACTCCCCTCTCACACACACATTAATATACATGTACTCCCCTCTCACACACATATTAATATACATGTACTCCCCTCTCACACACATATTAATATACATGTACTCCCCTCTCACACACATATTAATATACATGTACTCCCCTCTCACACACATATTAATATACATGTACTCCCCTCTCACACACATATTAATATACATGTACTCCCCTCTCACACACATATTAATATACATGTACTCCCCTCTCACACACATATTAATATACATGTACTCCCCTCTCACACACACATTAATATACATGTACTCCCCTCTCACACACATATTAATATACATGTACAAACTCAACTTACACACACACACACTTGTATTTACTCCCGCAAACACACTAACTTCCCTGTACTCATTCTCTCTGGCTTGCAGAAACCGACTCACCTCTACTCACCATCTTGCTGGCATCTCTCCCAACACATTACAACTCACATGCTCCCCTTACATACACACAGATGAACAACCCTCTTGCACATACCACATTCTCAGACACAAATACGCATGCACTTGTATATATTTAAATCTATCTGTCTAGATGTAGATATATAGATGTACACACACCAGCTCACCTGTACATTGTTTCAGCTTTATTTTCTGTCCTGTTCAGGTGCCAGCTGAAGAAGCTGTTCAGAAACATAAGACATGCCATCGCTCCGAGTCCCAGAATAAGCGGCACAAAGGGGACCCCTACAATATACAGTGCCTGGAGACACAGAAGACCAGGCAAGGGTTACTTTTGCAGTTCATCTTTTTCTTTAAAGGGACACTCAATCAAAATTAAACTTTCATTATTCAGATAGAGCATGCCATTTTAAACAACTTTCCAATTTACTTCCATTAAAAAAAGTGCACAGTATTTTTATATTTAAACTTTTTGAGTCGCCAGATCCTACTGAGCATGTGCAAGAATAAGTGTGTATGCATTTGTGAATGGCTGAAGGCTGTCACATGGTACGTGTATGCATTTGTGTTTGGCTGATGGCTGTCACATGGTACAGGGGGAGTGGAAAAAGACATAACTTTTAAAATTGTCAGAAAAAAATATCTAATACTCATTTGAAGTTCAGACTAAGTGCTATTGCATTGTCTTGATAGTTTGCATTTGTTGATTATGCAAATCTACTGTGTTGACTGGTCCTTTAAGGGATCAAAATAACATCCTATATGCAGGCTGCTTATAGAAGAGTTTACTGGGTGATAATAAGCAAATGCCCATATCATACACAGACAGATGTTATAAAGTTACACAGCTGATGCTCCTAGACACAGCTTAATTTAATGCTAAATAGTTGTCACCACTAACACACAGACTCACTATTGTCAGCACTAACACAGAGACTCACTATTGTCAGCACTAACACAGAGACTCACTATTGTCAGCACTAACACAGAGACTCACATTATCAGCACTAACACACAGACTCCCTATTGTCACCACTAACACACAGACTCACTATTGTCAGCACTAACACAGAGACTCACATTATCAGCACTAACACACAGACTTACTATTATCAGCACTAACACACAGACTCACTATTGTCAGCACTAACACACAGACTCCCTATTGTCACCACTAACACACAGACTCACTATTGTCAGCACTAACACAGAGACTCACATTATCAGCACTAACACACAGACTTACTATTATCAGCACTAACACACAGACTCACTATTGTCAGAACTAACACACAGACTCACTATTGTCAGCACTAACACAGAGACTCACTATTGTCAGCACTAACACAGAGACTCACTATTGTCAGCACTAACACAGAGACTCACATTATCAGCACTAACACACAGACTCCCTATTGTCACCACTAACACACAGTCTCACTATTGTCAGCACTAACACAGAGACTCACATTATCAGCACTAACACACAGACTTACTATTATCAGCACTAACACACAGACTCACTATTGTCAGCACTAACACACAGACTCCCTATTGTCACCACTAACACACAGACTCACTATTGTCAGCACTAACACAGAGACTCACATTATCAGCACTAACACACAGACTTACTATTATCAGCACTAACACACAGACTCACTATTGTCAGAACTAACACACAGACTCACTATTGTCAGCACTAACACACAGACTCACTATTGTCAGCACCAACACACAGACTCACTATTGTCAGCACCAACACACAGACTCACTATTGTCACCACCAACACACAGACTCCCTATTGTCAGCACTAACACACAGACTCAATATTTTCAGCACTAACACACATACTCACTATTGTCAGCACTAACACACAGACTCACTATTGTCAGCACTAACACACAGACTCACTGTTATCAGCACTAACACACAGACTCACTATTGTCAGCACTAACACACAGACTAACTATTGTCAGCACTAACACACAGACTCACTATTGTCAGCACTAACACACAGACTCACTGTTATCAGCACTAACACACAGACTCACTATTGTCAGCACTAACACACAGACTAACTATTGTCAGCACTAACACACAAACTCACTATTGTCAGCACTAACACAAAGACTCACTATTGTCAGCACTAACACAAAGACTCACTATTGTCAGCACTAACACACAGACTCACTATTGTCAGCACTAACACACAGACTCACTGTTATCAGCACTAACACACAGACTCACTATTGTCAGCACTAACACACAGACTCACTGTTATCAGCACTAATACACAGACTCACTATTGTCAGCACTAACACACAGACTAACTATTATCAGCACTAACACACAGACTCACTATTATCAGCACCAACACACAGACTCACTATTGTCAGCACATAAATATATACTGTCTGAAGAATATCTAATCCCTCAGTACAGTTTCTGATTGGCTGGACTGGGCAGTCACATGCAAAACATAGAATATAAGATGATGGAAATTGCATTGCAAAGTTTTATCTCTTGATCAGCCAGGCAGATGCCCCTGTGAGACCCGAAGCCATCTACCTGCTCTTTAGTCATTAGAGGTCTGCATTTTGTATTGAGCCATTTGACCTCTTAATTGTAATTATCTCTTATCCTTTCTTTTGTCTGAAGAGGAATTAAGTGGTTATACCCGTCCACTCATTAACACTTGATACTTTGGGTGCTTTACAGGTTCAGTGGATTTGATCCAATGGTGCACACTCATACATAACCCGCCCAATGGTGCACACTAATACATACCCGCCCAATGGTGCACACTAATACATAACTGCCCAATGGTGCACACTCATACATAACCCGCCCAATGGTGCACACTAATACATACCCGCCCAATGGTGCACACTAATACATAACTGCCCAATGGTGCACACTCATACATAACCCGCCCAATGGTGCACACTAATACATACCCGCCCAATGTTGCACACTAATACAAACCCGCCCAATGGTGCACACTAATACATAACCCGCCCAATGGTGCACACTAATACATACCCGCCCAATGGTGCACACTAATACATACCCGCCCAATGGTGCACACTCATACATAACCCGCCCAATGGTGCACATTAATACAAACCCGACCAATGGTGCACACTCATACATACCTGCCCAATGGTACACACTCATACATACCTGCCCAATGGTGCACACTCATACATAACCCGCCCAATGGTGCACACTCATACATAACCCGCCCAATGGTGCACACTCATACATAACCCGCCCAATGGTGCACACTCATACATAACCCGCCCAATGGTGCACACTCATACATACCCCGCTCAATGGTGCACACTAATACAAACCCGCCCAATGGTGCACACTCATACATAACCCGCCCAATGGTGCACACTCATACATAACCCGCCCAATGGTGCACACTCATACATAACCCGCCCAATGGTGCACACTAATACAAACCCGCCCAATGGTGCACACTCATACATATTTGTCCAATGGTGCACACTCATACATACCCGCCCAATGGTGCACACTAATACATACCCGCCCAATGGTGCACACTAATACATACCCGCCCAATGGTGCACACTCATACATAACCCGCCCAATGGTGCACACTAATACATACCCGCCCAATGGTGCACACTGTTACATACCCGCCCAATGGTGCACACTCATACATAACCCGCCCAATGGTGCACACTCATACATAACCTGCCCAATGGTGCACACTCATACATAACCCGCCCAATGGTGCACACTAATACAAACCCGCCCAATGGTGCACTGGTGCACACTCATACATAACCCGCCCAATGGTGCACACTAATACAAACCCGCCCAATGGTGCACACTCATACATATTTGCTCAATGGTGCACACTCATACATAACCCACCCAATGGTGCACACTAATACATACCCGCCCAATGGTGCACACTAATACATAACCCGCCCAATGGTGCACACTAATACAAACCCGCCCAATGGTGCACACTAATGCATACCCGCCCAATGGTGCACACTCATACATAACCCGCCCAATGGTGCACACTAATACAAACCCGCCCAATGGTGCACACTAATACATACCCGCCCAATGGTGCACACTAATACAAACTCGCCCAATGGTGCACACTAATACATAACCCGCCCAATTGTGCACACTAATACATACCCCCCCAATGGTGCACACTAATACAAACCCGCCCAATGGTGCACACTAATACATAACCCGCCCAATTGTGCACACTAATACATAACCCGCCCAATGGTGCACACTAATACATACTTGCCCAATGGTGCACACTCATACATAACCCGCCCAATGGTGCACACTCATACATAACCCACCCAATGGTGCACACTCATACATACCCGCCCAATGGTGCACACTAATACATACCCGCCCAATGGTGCACACTGTTACATACCCGCCCAATGGTGCACACTCATACATAACCCGCCCAATGGTGCACACTAATACATACCCGCCCAATGGTGCACACTGTTACATACCCGCCCAATGGTGCACAATGGAAATTGCATTGCAAAGTTTTATCTCTTGATCAGCCAGGCAGATGCCCCTGTGAGACCCGAAGCCATCTACCTGCTCTTTAGTCATTAGAGGTCTGCATTTTATATTGAGCCATTTGACCTCTTAATTGTAATTATCTCTTATCCTTTCTTTTGTCTGAAGAGGAATTAAGTGGTTATACCCGTCCACTCATTAACACTTGATACTTTGGGTGCTTTACAGGTTCAGTGGATTTGATCCAATGGTGCACACTCATACATAACCCGCCCAATGGTGCACACTAATACATACCCGCCCAATGGTGCACACTAATACATAACTGCCCAATGGTGCACACTCATACATAACCCGCCCAATGGTGCACACTAATACATACCCGCCCAATGGTGCACACTAATACATAACTGCCCAATGGTGCACACTCATACATACCCGCCCAATGGTGCACACTAATACATACCCGCCCAATGTTGCACACTAATACAAACCCGCCCAATGGTGCACACTAATACATAACCCGCCCAATGGTGCACACTAATACATACCCGCCCAATGGTGCACACTAATACATACCCGCCCAATGGTGCACACTCATACATAACCCGCCCAATGGTGCACATTAATACAAACCCGACCAATGGTGCACACTCATACATACCTGCCCAATGGTACACACTCATACATACCTGCCCAATGGTGCACACTCATACATAACCCGCCCAATGGTGCACACTCATACATAACCCGCCCAATGGTGCACACTCATACATAACCCGCCCAATGGTGCACACTCATACATACCCCGCTCAATGGTGCACACTAATACAAACCCGCCCAATGGTGCACACTCATACATAACCCGCCCAATGGTGCACACTCATACATAACCCGCCCAATGGTGCACACTAATACAAACCCGCCCAATGGTGCACACTCATACATATTTGTCCAATGGTGCACACTCATACATAACCCGCCCAATGGTGCACACTCATACATAACCCACCCAATGGTGCACACTCATACATACCCGCCCAATGGTGCACACTAATACATACCCGCCCAATGGTGCACACTAATACATACCCGCCCAATGGTGCACACTCATACATAACCCGCCCAATGGTGCACACTAATACATACCCGCCCAATGGTGCACACTGTTACATACCCGCCCAATGGTGCACACTCATACATAACCCGCCCAATGGTGCACACTCATACATAACCCGCCCAATGGTGCACACTCATACATAACCCGCCCAATGGTGCACACTAATACAAACCCGCCCAATGGTGCACTGGTGCACACTCATACATAACCCGCCCAATGGTGCACACTAATACAAACCCGCCCAATGGTGCACACTCATACATATTTGCCCAATGGTGCACACTCATACATAACCCACCCAATGGTGCACACTAATACATACCCGCCCAATGGTGCACACTAATACATAACCCGCCCAATGGTGCACACTAATACAAACCCGCCCAATGGTGCACACTAATGCATACCCGCCCAATGGTGCACACTCATACATAACCCGCCCAATGGTGCACACTAATACAAACCCGCCCAATGGTGCACACTAATACAAACTCGCCCAATGGTGCACACTAATACATAACCCGCCCAATTGTGCACACTAATACATACCCCCCCAATGGTGCACACTAATACAAACCCGCCCAATGGTGCACACTAATACATAACCCGCCCAATGGTGCACACTAATACATACTTGCCCAATGGTGCACACTCATACATAACCCGCCCAATGGTGCACACTAATACATACCCGCCCAATGGTGCACACTAATACATAACTGCCCAATTGTGCACACTCATACATAACCCGCCCAATGGTGCACACTCATACATAACCCGCCCAATGGTGCACACTAATACATACCCGCCCAATGGTGCACACTAATACAAACCCGCCCAATGGTGCACACTCATACATAACCCGCCCAATGGTGCACACTAATACAAACCCGCCCAATGGTGCACACTCATACATACCTGCCCAATGGTACACACTCATACATACCTGCCCAATGGTGCACACTCATACATAACCCGCCCAATGGTGCACACTAATACAAACCCGCCCAATGGTGCACACTAATACATAACCCGCCCAATTGTGCACACTAATACATAACCCGCCCAATTGTGCACACTAATACATACTTGCCCAATGGTGCACACTCATACATAACCCGCCCAATGGTGCACACTAATACATACCCGCCCAATGGTGCACACTAATACATAACTGCCCAATTGTGCACACTCATACATAACCCGCCCAATGGTGCACACTCATACATAACCCGCCCAATGGTGCACACTAATACATACCCGCCCAATGGTGCACACTAATACAAACCCGACCAATGGTGCACACTCATACATAACCCGCCCAATGGTGCACACTAATTCAAACCCGCCCAATGGTGCACACTCATACATACCTGCCCAATGGTACACACTCATACATACCTGCCCAATGGTGCACACTCATACATAACCCGCCCAATGGTGCACACTAATACATACCCACCCAATGTTGCACACTAATACAAACCCGCCCAATGGTGCACACTAATACATAACCCGCCCAATGGTGCACACTAATACATACCCGCCCAATGGTGCACACTAATACAAACCCGCCCAATGGTGCACACTCATACATAACCCGCCCAATGGTGCACACTAATACAAACCCGCCTAATGGTGCACACTCATACATACCTGCCCAATGGTACACACTCATACATACCTGCCCAATGGTGCACACTCATACATAACCCGCCCAATGGTGCACACTCCTACATACCCCGCCCAATGGTGCACACTAATACAAACCCGCCCAATGGTGCACACTCATACATAACCCGCCCAATGGTGCACACTAATACAAACCCGCCCAATGGTGCACACTCATACATATTTGCCCAATGGTGCACACTCATACATATTTGCCCAATGGTGCACACTCATACATAACTCACCCAATGGTGCACACTCATACATAACCCGCCCAATGGTGCACACTAATACATACCCGCCCAATGGTGCACACTGTTACATACCCGCCCAATGGTGCACACTCATACATACCAGCCCAATGGTGCACACTAATACATAACCCACCCAATGGTGCACACTAATACATAACCCACCCAATGGTGCACACTAATACAAACCCGCCCAATGGTGCACACTAATACAAACCCGCCCAATGGTGCACACTCATACATGACCCGCCCAATGGTGCACACTAATACAAACCCGCCCAATGGTGCACACTCATACATAACCCGCCCAATGGTGCACACTAATACATACCCGCCCAATGGTGCACACTAATACATACCCGCCCAATGGTGCACACTAATACAAACCCGCCCAATGGTGCACACTAATACATACCCGCCCAATGGTGCACACTCATACATAACCCGCCCAATGGTGCACACTAATACATACCCGCCCAATGGTGCACACTCATACATACCCGCCCAATGGTGCACACTCATAGATAACCCGCCCAATGGTGCACACTCATACATAACCCGCCCAATGGTGCACACTAATACAAACCCGCCCAATGGTGCACACTCATACATATTTGTCCAATGGTGCACACTCATACATAACCCACCCAATGGTGCACACTCATACATACCCGCCCAATGGTGCACACTAATACATACCCGCCCAATGGTGCACACTGTTACATACCCGCCCAATGGTGCACACTCATACATAACCCGCCCAATGGTGCACACTAATACATACCCGCCCAATGGTGCACACTGTTACATACCCGCCCAATGGTGCACACTCATACATAACCCGCCCAATGGTGCACACTCATACATAACCCGCCCAATGGTGCACACTAATACAAACCCACCCAATGGTGCACACTGTTACATACCCGCCCAATGGTGCACACTCATACATAACCCGCCCAATGGTGCACACTCATACATACCAGCCCAATGGTGCACACTAATACATAACCCACCCAATGGTGCACACTAATACAAACCCGCCCAATGGTGCACACTAATACAAACCCGCTCAATGGTGCACACTCATACATAACCCGCCCAATGGTGCACACTAATACATACCCGCCCAATGGTGCACACTAATACAAACCCGCCCAATGGTGCACACTAATACATACCCGCCCAATGGTGCACACTCATACATAACCCGCCCAATGGTGCACACTAATACATACCCGCCCAATGGTGCACACTCATACATACCCGCCCAATGGTGCACACTCATAGATAACCCGCCCAATGGTGCACACTCATACATAACCCGCCCAATGGTGCACACTAATACAAACCCGCCCCAATGGTGCACACTCATACAAACCCACCCAATGGTGCACACTTATACATAACCCGCCCAATGGTGCACACTAATACAAACCCACCCAATGGTGCACACTCATACATAACCCGCCCAATGGTGCACACTAATGCAAACCTGCCCAATGGTGCACACTCATACATACCCGCCAAATGGTGCACACTAATACATAACCCGCCCAATGGTGTACACTAATACAAACCTGCCCAATGGTGCACACTCATACATAACCCGCCCAATGGTGCACACTCATAATACTTGCCCAATGGTGCACACTTATACATCCCCGCCCAATGGTGCACACTCATACATACCCTCCCAATGGTGCACACTCATACATACCCGCCCAATGGTGCACACTCATACATACTCGCCCAATGTTGCACACTAATACATAGCCGCCCAATGGTGCACACTCATACATACCTGCCCAATGGTGCACACTCATACATACCTGCCCAATGGTGCACACTCATACATACTTGCCCAATGGTGCACACTCATACATACCTGCCCAAAGGTGCACACTAATACATACCCACCCAATGGTGCACACTCATACATACTTGTCCAATGGTGCACACTAATATATACCCGACCAATGGTGCACACTAATACATACCCCACCAATTGTGCACACTCATACATACCCCACCAATTGTGCACACTCATACATACCTGCCCAATGATGCACACTCATACAAACCCGCCCAATGGTGCACTCTTATACATATCTGCCCAATGGTGCACACTCATACATACCCGCCAAATGGTGCACACTAATACATAGCTGCTCAATGGTGCACACTCATACATACCCTCCCAATGGTGCACACTAATACATACCTACCCAAAGGTGCACACTCATACATACCCGCCAAATGGTGCACACTCATACATACCCGTCCAATGGTGCACACTCATACATACCCGTCCAATGGTGCACACTCATACATACCCGTCTAATGGTGCACACTGATACATACCCGTCCAATGGTGCACACTAATACATACCCGCATAATGGTGCACACTTATACATACTTGTCCAATGGTGCACAGTCACTAATACATACCCGCCCAATGGTGCACACTCATATATACCCACACAATGCTGCACACAAATACATACCCGCCCAATGGTGCACACTAATACATACCCACTTAATTGTAGGTGGTAACAGGCAGCATCTATAACCATGAAGTGATGTGTTACTACTAGGTATAAATGCTGTTGACTGGAGCTGATATATCTGACCTTTGTACACAGCGTTGTGCCTTATTGAACATGGCTTATTGGGTGAGTGGACAGATTGGTTATGGTACATGTGAGGAGGGCTTAGTTGGCAGGGTGGATCTACGCTATCAAATAAAGAGTACAAAAATATGACCACAAATATCGCTGGGGGTACAGGTGAGCGACCTTAGTTTCTACCACCTATATCTAACTTTATTTTCTTTTAATACCTCCCCTTTATCGGTCTCCTTGCTATACATAGAGAACTGAGCATCTAAACGGGCATTAGCTGGAACATTTAGGGTAGTTGGCATCTTTGAGGTTTGGGGTACTACAGAAATGAAGGGAGGAGCATCTTATTCCCCATCAGCCCCATTGCAGTTCCACAGCTAGTGGGGTGTCCAGCAGTCATTTTGGGGTTCACAGGAATGTTTCCAAGAATTGGAAGAACAAAAAAAGTCCTGGCAATAACTAAAATTATATATATACACAGTCATGGCCAAAAATATTGCCCCCCTGCATTTCTTTTAGATAATGAACCACTTAGCCCGAAAATTGTTGCAATTACAAATGTTCACATTCTACACAAAACTCCAAAAATTCACATAGATTACGAGTTTTGCGTTAGAGGCTATGCGGTGCTAACAAGCAATTTTTGCTCACTGCTCACTTACATGCAGCGCTGGTATTACGAGTTTTCAGAAACCCGTTGTTAAAAGACTAGAAGTGAGAGTTGAGCAAAATTTTGCTCATTACCGCACTCCAATACCAGCGCTGCTTAAGTCAGCGGTGAGCTGGTGTAACATGCTCGTGCACGATTTCCCCATAGGAATCAACGGGGATAGCCGGCTGAGAAAAAGTATAAAACCTGCAAAAAAGCAGCGTAAAACTCCCTAACACAGCCCCATTAATTCCTATGGAAAAATAAAATTTATGTCTACACCTAACACCCTAACATGAACCCCGAGTCTAAACACCCCAAATCTTACACTTATTAACCCCTAATCTGCCGCCCCCGACATCAACGACACCTACATTATATTATTAACCCCTAATCTGCCGCTACGGACACCGCCGCCTCCTACTTTATAGTTATGAACCGCTAATCTGCTGCCCCCAAGATCGCCGACACCTACATTATTTTTTATTAACCCCTAATCTGCCGCCCCAATGTCGCCGCAACCTGCCTACACTTTTTAACCCCTAATCTGCTATCCCCAACAATAAACATATTAACCCCTAAACTGCCACACTCCCGCCTCGCAAACATTAGTTAAATATTATTAACCCCTAATCTGCCGGCCCTAACATCGCCGCCACCTACCTACATTTATTAACCCCTGATCTGCCGCCCCCAACGTCGCCGCCACTATACTAAATGTATTAACCCTTAAACCTAAGTCTAATCCTAACCCTAACACCCCCTAACTTAAATATAATTTAAATAAATCTAAATAAAATTCCTATCATTAACTAAATTATTCCTTTTTAAAACTAAATACTTACCTATAAAATAAACCCTAAGCTAGCTACAATATAACCAATAGTTACATTGTAGCTAGCTTAGGGTTTATTTTTATATTACAGGCAACTTTGTATTTATTTTAACTAGGTAGAATAGTTACTAAATAGTTATTACCTATTTACTAACTACCTAGCTAAAATAAATACAAAAGTACCTGTAAAATAAAACCTAACCTAAGTTACAATAACACCTAACACTACACTATAGTTAAATAAAGTAACTAAATTAAATACAATTAAATAAATTACATACACTTTGCTAAATTAAATTAGCTAAAGTACAAAAACAAACACTAAATTACAGAAAAGAATAAACAAATTACAGATATTTAAACTAATTACACCTAATCTAATAGCCCTATTAAAATAAAAAAAAGTCCCCCCAAAATAAAAAAAACCCTAGCCTAAACTAAACTACCAATAGCCCTTAAAAGGGCCTTTTGCGGGGCATTGCCCCAAAGTAATCAGCTCTTTTACCTGTAAAAAAAAATACAAACAACCCCCAACAGTAAAATCCACCACCCACACAACCAACCCCCCAAATAAAATACTATCTAAAAAAACCTAAGCTCCCCATTGCCCTGAAAAGGGCATTTGGATGGGCATTGCCCTTAAAAGGGCAGTTAGCTCTTTTGCAGCCCAAAGTCCCTAACCTAAAAATAAAACCCACCCAATACACCCTGAAAGAAACCTAACACTAACCCCCTGAAGATCGACTTACCGGGAGAAGTCTTCATCCAAGCCGGGCGAAATGGTCCTCGGACTCATTGCTGGCCAATTCAGTACTCTCCAGCGCTTTGTCTTAAACCATTTCTGGGTGCTTTTTGACGTGTGCTTTGGGTCATTGTCCTGCTGTAAGACCCATGACCTCTGACAGAGACCAAACTTTCTGACACTGGGACCTATATTGCACAGTAAAAAACAGTAAAAAGCTGTAATTATTATTTAGTATGTCCACAGCACATTCTCCCAAAACGATTTTGGCTTCCTCAGGTAAGTTTTGTCAAACTCCAATCTGGCTTTTTATGTTTCTGTGTCAGCAGTGGGGTCCTCCTGGGTCTCCTACCATAGCGTCCCTTTTCATTCAGATGGCGACGTATAGTGCGAGCTGACACATTTGTACCCTGTGACTGAAAGTCATCTAGAATTTGTCTGGAAGTTGATCAAGGTTCTTTATCCACTATTCAAACAATCCTTTGTTTCAATATTTGATCTTTTTTTTTTTTCTTTCGTCCACGTCCAGGGAGATTAGCTACAGTGCCGTGGGCTGTAAACTTCTTGACAGTGTTGGGCACAGTGGACACAGGAACATTAAGATCTCTAGAGATGGACTTGTAACCTTAAGATTGTCAATGCTATTCCACAATTTTTGTTCTCAAATCCTCAGACAATTCTTTGTTGCTCTTTTTCTTCTCCATGCTCAGTGTGGTACACAGAGACACACAACAGAAAGGTTGAGTAAAAATTTCACCATTTTAACTGGTTGCCGGTGTGATTTCTATATTTTCAGCACCTGTTAATTGGCTGATTTGAACAGCCAATAGGATTTAAGCAGCTCTCATCCTATTGACTGATTTAAATATTTCAGCCAATAGGAATGCAACGGTACCCCAATATAAAAGGGGTACTTTGCATTCAAGCTTGAGTGTACAGGAACCGATCGCATGAAGAGGAGGATCCACGTTGCTGAAGACCGCTGTCGCTGAAGAGGACCAGCGCTCCTGATCCGCGCATCGCCGAAGACTGCTCCGTACCACCGGGAAGAGGATAGAAGATGGTGCCGCCATGGAAGAAGATCTTTGCTCCGCCTGGAATTTTTATGGGCGCAAAAGAGCTGATTGCCCTTTTAAGGGCAATGTCCATACAAATTCCCCTTTAGGGGCTATGGGTAGCTAAGGTTTTTTTTAGACTTAGTTGTTTTTTATTTCGGGGGTTGGTCGGGTGGGGAGGTTTACAGTTAAGTGGGACTTTGTAATTGTTTAGGTAAAAGAGCTGATTGCTTCAGGGCAATGCTCTACAAAAGGCCCTAAGTTTATTGTTAGCTTAGGGGGTGTTTTTATTTGTTTTTTGTGTATTGTTAGTTTTTTTATTTTTCGTAGTGTTAGGATTTTTTAATATTGAATTTTTTTTTTTTAAATAGTAATGTTAGGTTAATTTATAGTTTAATCTAAGGTTTTTATTTCACAGGTAAGTTTTTATTTATTTGAAGGTAGTTATATTGTAAGTTTACTTTAAAGTTGGGGGTGTTAGGTTTAGGGGTTAATAGTTTAATTCAGTGTGTTACAATGTGGGGGGGGGCGGCGGTTTAGTGGATAATAGTTTTAGTTTAATATTAGCGATGTGGGTGCTGGCGGTTTAGGGGTTAATAGGTTTATTATAGTAGTAGCGATGTGGGGGGCTGGCGGTTTAGGATTTAATAGTTTTAGTTTAGTATTAGCGATGTGGGGGGCCGGCGGTTTAGGGGTTAATAGGTTTATTTAGTGTTGACGATGTGGCTGGGTGGCCGGTGGTTTAGGGGTTAATAGTTTTAATTTAGTATTAGCAATGTGGGGGCTAACGGTTTAGGGGTTAATAGGTTTATTATAGTAGTAGCGATGTGGGGGGGCGGCAGTTTAGAGGTTAACAGTTTTAGTTTAGTATTAGCGATGTAGCGGGCCGGTGGTTTAGGGGTTAATAGGTTTATTATAGTAGTAGCGATGTGGGGGGCTGGCGGTTTAGGGGTTAATAGGTTTATTATAGTATTTGCAATGCAAGGGGAGGGCGGTTTAGGAGTTAATAGGTAGTTTATGGGTGTTAGTGTACTTTGTAACATTTTTGTTATAAGTTTTGTGAAACATTTTTCTTTCGCAAAATCCATAAATACTGGTCTCAGATCACAGAATGGATCATGTCGGTATAAGCTAGAACGCTAGCGGAATAGCCGTACCGCACAACCCTTAGACCTCAAATTCCACACTCAAAAGTAATTTTTTGAGTGCGGAATGGAGAGTTGCGTAAAGGCTAAAATGCTAGCAGGATAGCCATACCCCACAACTTGTAATCTTGCCGTATGAGATGTCCACATGGTTATAGTTGACCTAATATGAAAAAATTAAATAAAAATGTTATATATATAAAGTTTTGTGGAAATACCAATTTATTAATTTAAACCTCTTTCTTTCAAAGGAAATAACATAAGAAACAGAACAATTGGAATACCCTTTGCTGACCTTAGGAGAGATATCTAAATAATATGAATTCAAGCCCAACAGAGAACACTTGGTGGCGCTGTTGAGCACAAATGATTTCCTACATTGCTGCAGAAATTCATACATATATTTTTAGTAAGTAGCTGGCGATATAAAAAGTACATTTGACAGCTGAGATTTCTATGAACAAGTCACTTATCATAAAGATGAATCATCATTTAAAAGGGGAAATAATGGTATTTGTATTACATGCAGACAGTGCGGCAGAATTGGGCTTTATTCCCTTAACCATTTAAATTTATAGCCTCTTCCAATTACGCTAACAATATAATAGTAAAAATATAATAGTAAAAATCCAGTTTAGATGCAAAAAACTGTAGAAAATTTAAACACAACAGCTTTTTCACTTAAAGGGACAGTCTACTCCAGAATTGTTATTGTTTAAAAAGATAAATAATCCATTTATTACCCATTCCCCAGTTTTGCATAACCAACACAGTTATATTAATATACTTTTACCTCTGTGATTACCTTATATCTAAGCCTCTGCAGACTGCCCCCTTATCTCAGTTATATTAATATACTTTTACCTCTGTGATTACCTTGTATCTAAGCCTCTGCAGACTGCCCCCTTATCTCAGCTCTTTCGATGGACTTGAATTTTAGCCAATCAGTACCTTCTCATAAGTAACTTCACCGGTGTGAGCACAATGTTATTTATATAGCACACGTGAACTAACACCCTCTAGCTGTGAAAAACTGTCAAATGCATTCAGATAAGAGGCGCTCTTCAAGGGCTTAGAAATTAGCATATAAGCCTACCTACATTTAGCTTTCAACTAAGAATACCAAGAGAACAAAGCAAATTTAATGATAAAAGTACACTGGAAAGTTGTTTAAAATTGCATTCCCTATCTGAATCATGAAAGTTTATTTTTGAATTTACTGTCTCTTTAGAGACATTCAAAAACGTTGTGTTCTAATTTGTTAGAGCTTGTGACTTGCATTACTGTGACCCTAGTTAGCTATTTATTTAACTTCTGCAAAGGGGTTAAAAGAGACATGAAACCCAACTTTTATTTCATGATTCAGATAGAGCCGGTCATTTTAAACAACTTTCCAATTGACTTCTGTTGTCTAATTTGCTTTGTTCTCTAGATAGACTCAGACGCAGCAATGCACTACTGAGAGCAAGCTGCTGATTGGTGGCTGCACATACATGCCTCTTGTCATTGACTCACCAGATGTGTTCATCTAGCTCTCTCAGTAATGCATTGCAGCTCATTCAACAAAGGAAAACAAGAGAATGATGCAAATTTGGTAATATGAGTAAATTGGGAAGTTGTTTAAAGTTGTATTTTATATCTAAAAATCATGAAAGAAAAAAAATTGGGTTTCTGATCCATTTAATCACGTGGGTAGAATTTGGCTCAGGAGCTGCAAGCATTGTAGCTTCGGAGCAGAACTTGACTGCTGATTGGTTATTTGAGCCACTGCCACTCAGAACTGGCTCCCAAGTATTTTACAGCAAAACCAAAGTAAATCCTGTAATATTCTTTTATTTCCCATCAAGCGTAAATGGTGAATTCAGTGACCCTTTAGCATTTTTAAACCAGGAACTGATCATGCACAAAAAAGGCAAAAACAAACCATTTGAAAGAAAATTCACAAATAAATGCAGCTGTCAATCACAGATGTTTAAGAGGCAAAAGGTGAGGAAATAGAAAAGTCCAAATATCAAGTGAAAAACTACTAGACATGGTTTTTACAATGGATTGATTAACGTAACTATGGAATACAGTTAGATGCGTTATTTAATAAAGTGTACTTTATCATTAAAGAGAGCCTAAGCTTACATGCCTTCTTTTTCAAAGAAAGATACCAAGAGAACGAAGAAAAAATGATAATAGGAGTAAATAAGATAGTGCTGCTCTATTTGAATCATGAAAGAAAAAATTGGGTTTCATATCCCTTTAATATATTCCCGTTATAGCACTCAGCTTAGTAAATATGACTGGTTATCAGGTTTTGGTTTGTTTTTTACCACAAAATCATTGCTGACCATAATCTTGCGGTGGGAATGTCGGTGCCAGGTAGACAAATATTGCACCTTATATTTATACCTCAAGCAACTCCATAAATAAAGTATTAACAAAAATAAACTTTTCAATTCTATTGTGTTCTAGACTTGCAGAACCTTAAGGTAGAGAATGCAATTTAAAAAAAAAAAGTTCCAATTTACTTGTATTATCGAATTTACTGTTTTTTTGCCATCCATTGTTGTAAGATAATACCTAGGTATGCTCAGACATGATCTTTTAGTCATGTATTTAGTTTTTGTGCTGCCCTAGGCACTGAGGAATCTGCTGGCATCGGTCATGCACCCCTCTAGACAACAAGGGATTAATCATTTGTAATTAAATTAAAGGGATATGAAACCCAAAATATTTTCTTTCATGATTCAGGCAGCAATTTTAAGCAACTTTCTAATTTACTCCTATTATCAATTTGTCTTTGTTCTCGTGTAATCTTTATTTGAACAGCAGGAATGTAAAACTTAGGAGCAGGCCCATTTTTTTGGTTCAGCACCTGGGTAGCACTTGTTGATTGGTGGCTAAATGTAGCCGGCTCCTAAGCTTACATTCCTGCTTTTCAAATAAAGATACCAAGAGAATGAAGAAAAATTGATAATAGGAGTAAATGAGAAAGTGGCTTAACATTGCGGCTCTATCTGAATCATGAAAGACAAAAATTGGGCTTCATCTCCCTTTAATAACTAAACATCTGGAGAGCCATGGGGGTGATAAGAGTATAACCCCACAGAACTACCCCTCTGTACCTCCAAATCCTGCTGCCCTAGGCACAGATGTAGTTGTCATAGGACAAAATATGCCCTTACTATCTATGTATCTCTGACACTCTCGCTTCTCTCACCCACTCTCTTTTACCTCTCACTGTTATCCGTTTCTCGCTGTATCTCCTTCCTCTCTCACTTACTTAATACTCTCTCACCTCCCCCCACCCGCTCACTATATCTTCCTCTTTTAATCTCTCAGTTTTGCCTTTTCATCTTTTTTTTTTTTTTTTTAAACATTTTTAACTTCTCTTTTCCACCCCAAAAAAATTGCATCTGATTCTACGAAAGAGTCATGCAAAATACAACTGTATTAACCTCTCTGGCAGCCAAAGGGTTAATAATCTACCTTCATTCTTGTTTTGCGCACTGCATCATATAAACGAAGCGTGAATAGACTTTATTAGTATTTGCAACATTCTCAGTCCGTGTCATATACTGATACTGTTATGGTGTAAACACCGACAAGCGCTTTTACTTCTGCTGTTATTCAGTGCTAAAATAAAATATGTGTTCCCTTAAATCATTCAGTAAATAAAAGCCATGAGCGTTTTACGTGTTTCTAAAACACATTGTTAACCTTTGCTACGTTACATATAAAATACAAGATATAAATGAATGTACTTTAAATTATATTTTCTACTTAAAGGGATATGAAACCCATTTTTTTCTTACACGATTCAGATAGAACAGCAATTTTAAGCAACATTCTAATTTACCCCTATTATTTTTATTGTTTTTGGTATCTTTATTTGAAAAAGCAGTAATGTAAGCTTAGAAACCGGCCCATTTTTTATCCAACATCTAGGTTGTGCTTGCTGATTGGTGGCTACATTTAGCCACCAATAAGCAAGAGCTGTCCAGGTGCTGAACCAAAAATGGGCTGGCTCCTAAACTTACATTTATGCTTTTACAAATAAAGATACCAAGAGAACGAAGAAAAATTGATAATAGGAGTAAATTAGAAATTTGCTTAAAATTGCTTCTCTATCTGAATCGTGTAAGAAAAAAATTGTGTTTCATATCCCTTTAATAGCACATTTATTATTCTTAATTTTATTTTTAAATGTAATTCTTTTTTTTTTTTGTTCATGCAAAGAAAATACAGGTAGCCCTCAGTGTACGCCGGGGTTAGGTTCCAGAAGGAATGGTTTTAAATAGAAACCCAGTTTATAATGTAAGTCAATGGGAAGTGAGGGAGTTAGGTCCAGGCCCCTCTCAAAATTGTCATAAGTAACACCTAATACATTATTTTTAAAGCTTTGAAATGAAGACTTTAAATGCTGAACAGCATTATAAACCTAATAAAATAATCACACAACACAGAATATATAATTAAGCTAAGTTAAATGAACAAAAACATTTGCTAAACAGCATTATAAACCTAATAAAATAATCACACAACACAGAATATATAATTAAGCTAAGTTAAATGAACAAAAACATTTGCTAAACAGCATTATAAACCTAATAAAATAATCACACAACACAGACTTTACTTGCATTTTTCTGCAAACAGTTCTTTCTATGCATTCCAATCTGGACTGATTTATAGACAGGAAGATCTTGTTCCTTTGCAAGCTGCTCGATAGCTCAGGTCTGGTTAAACTGATTAATTTCAGCTTGCTTGGCTTTGCTGCAACACAAGCGGACAGCTCCACCTACTGGCTATTTTAATCAATGCACTGCTTCTCAATGCTTTTCAATAGCAGTCACATGACTGAAAAAAAAGGTTGTTAATCTGAAACGGTGCAAATTGAACCGCTGTAAACCGAGGGCCACCTGTAATATGTTTTAAATGTTGAAATACATTTTCAAATGCATGATATGTTTTTGTTTAAAGTCCCAAATCTATTAGTTTCTATTGGAGCAAATTTGCAGCGCATCACTTGGACATTCAGCTGTTTTTCTTTATGAAGTTGCAATTTCAGTGAGCTTTGGGACGTTCATTCCTTCAAACCTTAAAGGGACATAAAACCCAAATTTTTTCTTTCATGATTCAGATAGAGAATTCAATTTTAAACAACTTTTCAATTTACTTCTATTATTTAATTTGCTTCCTTCTCTTGTTATCCTTTGCTGAAAGGTTTATCTAGGCAAGCTCAGGAGCAGCAGATAACCTTGGTTCTAGCTGTTGATTGGTGGTTGCATATATATATATATCAATTTTTTTATTGGCTCACCCATGTGTTCGGTTAAAAACCAGTAGTGCATTGCTGCGGCTTCAACAAATGATACCAAGACAATGAAACAGATTAAATAATATAAGTAAATTAGAAAGTTGTTTAAAATTGCATTCTCTATCTGAATCATGAAAGAATTTTTTGGGGTTTCATGTACCTTTAAAGACTTTATCCTATATAGAGCTGCAACAACTAATTGGCATAATCGATAATAATCGATTATGTAAATAGTTGTCAACGAATCTCATAATCGATTAGTTGGTTTGCAATTAGTTGGTCTGTGCCCAGCTGTTTCACTCCGATGAGCTCCTGCACATGGTATTGTGTTTTATGGTTATGCCCTTAGCCTAAAGGACGTCTATAAACATTTTACTTTTCACTTTTTCAGGACACTGTAAGTTTCTTTTTAACTTTACAACTACTCCTGTCTTATGTGCAACCCAGAAATAAAATAGGAGTCATAATTTGTATTGTTTATCTTAAATCAGGTGATCTGGGACTGTGCTTTGCATGAGATAGTGCCAAGCTTGTTATTTACACCTAGCCCTAGATTGATGGCATTTGTTATACGAATTTATGTCACTATTGCCGGTTTGCACAATTTTTAGCGGATTGCTTGCTATTGCTGATTATATATACTGTATAGATAAATGTGTAAGGCTGTGTTCTGTTACTGATATATAGGCCTCAATTTATCAAGGTCTGTCGGACCTGATACGACAGACCTCGCTGAATACGGCGAGCAATACGCTCGCCGTATTCAGCATTGCACCAGCAGCTCACAAGAGCTGCTGGTGCAACACCGCCCCCTGCAGACTCACGGCCAATAGGCCGCCAGCAGGGGATGTCAATCAACCCGATCGTACTCGACCGGGTTGATTTCCGATGATGTCTGTCTGCCTGCTCAGAGCAGGTGGACAGGTTATGGAGCAGTGGTCTTTGTGACCGCTGCTTCATAACTGCTGTTTCTGGCGAGCCTGCAAGCTCGCCAGAAACACGGGGCATCAAGCTCCAATCGGAGCTTGATAAATATGCCCCATAGTCTTTAGCCCCTTTGCCTATTTTTTTGTTTTTTTATTATATTTTTAATTAATTGGAATATGTACCAAATTCAACCTCTATAAGTATATATCTGTTATTTTAAGAGCAGACTAGATAGTTATACCCCTAACCTTATAGCTGGTTGTTTACCATTGCATATAGATATTTAAGATTTTTTTATGTCAGAAGACCAGGCTTACTTTGTTAAGAGGCCCCTTGCATTGGTGGAGAGCTAACAAAGAAAAATAGCCCACCTTGGTGAAATTGGCAAAACCATATGTTACGGTTACCCTTAGTCTCACTGAGAGATGGACCGCTTAGTAGCCTGGATTCCTATTGCTGAAGAGGGGAGAAACTGCTCTCCATAGTATTCTATATGAGTCTCGCAAATGTAGAATAATCCCCCTTAGCTGTAGTACAGCTAGGATACCCTTCTGCCCACAAAACGAGTCAACGCTGCGATTGAGGGACAACCAAGAACTGAGGACTGGGATGCCCAGCCTGCTTTTTATTTAGGTTACATGCACACAGGGCACTCCCAGGGGGGGAAGCATAAAATCCCCCATCACACATTTAGACAAAGCCCTTGGACAGGCCACCGCAGATAACAAGTACACACAAGAAAACAATTGAGTCCTTCTTATCACCTAGCAGTGAATGCTTATCACAAACTTAATTACAGTACACAATATGCTAGGAAACCTGCCTCAGAAAATAGTTTTCTCAAAACTGAACAGAGTTAACCCTTTATGAAATGATACTTGTTACAGTTTTCTTGGAGCCCTTCTTAGGCGCTGGCTTGGCTGGTTCAGGCATTGCTGCTGGGAAATAAGTTTCTTCACAACAAAATAACTAATGCTTTTGTAACAGTGCTCCCTTTCTGTGGAACACTCTGGCAGACACGGTCTGACCCCTTTTCGGGGCAGACTAAGGCTGTCCAGACCGTTGGTTATGCGGGGCTGAGGTCGGTTTGTCTGGACAACCCGTCGGCGTTGCCATTCTGTTTCCCAGGTCTGTAAGTAATGGTGAAATTGAAGGGTTGCAACGATAAACTCCAACGTAATAGCCTGCCATTATCTCCAGAGACCCGGTTCAGCCACACCAACGGGTTATGGTCGGTGACCAGAGTGAACTCCTGCCCATATAAATAGGGAGTCAATTTCTTTAATGCCCACACCAAAGCCAAACACTCCTTTTCGACCGCTGCATAGCTGACTTCGCGGGGCAGGAGCTTCCGGCTGATGTAGGCAACTGGATGCTCCCCTCCATCTTCGCCTACTTGGCTGAGGACGGCTCCCAGCCCGAACATGGAAGCATCTGTATGGACGATAAAACGTTTGTTAAGGGCTGGAGCCGCCAAGACAGGAGCGTTAATTAGAGCATTTTTGAGAGCCTGGAAAGCCGTTTCACAGTGGGGAGACCACAGGACCTGTCGAGGTAAGTTCTTCTTGGTCAAGTCAGTCAGGGGTTTGGCAAGTGTGCTGTAGTCTGGTACGAACCGTCTATAGTACCCTGCCGTGCCCAGGAAGGCTAGGACCTGAGTCTTAGTGATGGGGGTGGGCCAATTGGCGACAGCTTCTATCTTGGCCGGCTCTGGTCGCTGCTTTCCACACCCCACCCGGTGACCCAGGTACTGTACCTCGGCCATCCCAAAGTGGCATTTTTCTGGCTTCAGAGTCAGGCCAGCAGCCCGGATCTGATCCAGAACCATTCCTATGTGAGCTAAGTGGTCCTCCCATGACTCACTGTGGATCGCTATGTCGTCCAGGTAGGCGCAAGCAAAACTCTGGAAGCCATCCAGGAGCCTATCCACCAAGCGCTGGAATGTAGCTGGGGCATTCTTCATCCCAAACGGCATTACCCTAAACTGATATAAGCCGAATGGGGTGACGAATGCCGACTTGGGGATAGCCTCCGGGGCCAGGGGAATCTGCCAGTAACCTTTGCAGAGGTCAATAGTGGTCAGGTAATTTCCCCTGGCTATACGATCGAGTAGCTCGTCTACCCTGGGCATAGGGTAAGCGTCCGTCACGGTCTTTTCATTGAGCCTCCGATAGTCTACGCAGAACCGGGTGGTCCCATCTTTCTTGGGCACCAAGACAACTGGGGAGGCCCAGGGACTATCGGAGGGCTCAATTACCCTGAGTTGGAGCATCTCATCGATCTCCTTCTTCATTCCTATCCTAACTGCTTCGGGGATTCGGTACGGAGCCTGGCGCAAGGGAGCTTGTCCCGGAGTATCTACCTGGTGGGTGGTTAAAGTAGTGTACCCTGGCTTCGGGGAGAAGGTGAGGTGTTTGGACTGTAGGAGTTGGTTGAGCTGCTCCCTTTCAGTGGGGCTAAGTCGGTCTCCTATCTGAACCTGAGCCACTATACCTGTGGGGAGACTCTTTTCTAATAGGTCTGGAATGGGTAGACTGTCGGGGCCTTCCTGAGGGGAACAACATACGGCCGTCACGTTCTCTGGTCGCTCAAAATATTCCTTGAGCATGTTTACATGGAATGTCTTTCTAAGATTGTTGTCGTGGCAGCTAGCTATCACATAAGTGGTGTCTCCCCTTTTCTCTACGATCTGGTAGGGGCCCTGCCAGGACGCCTGCAATTTGTCTGTCTTCACCGGCTTAAGTACTAACACCTTTTGTCCTATGGTAAAGATTCTCTTTCGGGCCCCCCGATCGTACCATACTTTCTGTCTTCTCTGGGCCGACTGGAGATTAGCCCGCACGGATTTGGCTAATTGCTCCATTCGGTCCCTGAGTTCCAGCACGTATGGCACAATGGGGACACCGTCAGTCTCCATCTCTCCCTCCCAGTGCTCCCGGATCAGGTTTAGGGGTCCCCGTACCTTTCTTCCGTAGAGCAACTCGAAGGGAGAGAACCCTGTCGTTTCCTGGGGCACCTCCCGATAAGCAAAAAGGAGGTGCGGCAGGAAGCGTTCCCAGTCTCGGTATTCCTGAGTGAACGTCTTGAGCATTTGCTTGAGGGTCCCATTGAACCTCTCACACAGCCCGTTCGTCTGGGGGTGGTATGGGGAGCTCAGGAGGGACTTAATTTTGCAAACCTGCCAGAGTTGTTGGGTCAATTCAGCCGTAAATTGGGTGCCTCGGTCGGATAGGATTTCTTTTGGAAATCCTACCCGGGAGAACACCTGTACTAGTGCATTCGCTACCGTATCCGCTTGTATGTTGGATAGGGCGACAGCCTCTGGGTACCTGGTAGCGTAGTCCACTACGGTAAGAATGTAGCGCTTACCGGAGGGACTAGGGGTAGCCAGTGGTCCCACTAGGTCAATAGCAACCCGGCTGAAGGGTTCCTCTACAATGGGCATATTTACTAGATGGGCTTTAGGGTGATCGCCTCGCCTTCCTACTCGTTGACACACATCGCAGGTGTTACAGTAAGTTCTAACGTCAGCGTGTACCCCTGGCCAAAAGAACGTGTGAGTAATGCGGTGTAGGGTACGGGTTACAGCTAGGTGGCCTGCTAAGGGGATGTCGTGGCCTATCTTGAGGATTTCTTGACGGTATTTGTGGGGCACTACCAGCTGTCGCCTACGCTGTCCCCTTTTCTCTGTCCAGCGGTATAGTTTCCCTTTTTCCCATAAGAATGTTTCATTATCTGCCCCGCCCCCTCCGGTCTCTGCTCGTTCCCGGTACTTTTGTAAGGTCGGGTCAGTCTTAGACTCTGTCTCGAAAGCATCTGGGGTGTCCCAGGGTATGGGGCCTAACATGTCAGGCAAGGTCGGGGTAGGTCTTACCTGTGTCTCCCGCACTGGTGAGAGTTCTCGCTCCGTCCGGGCTTGGGCCCGTGTAGTCACTGGGTCCGCCTCGTTGTTGCATACTGGAGCATAGGCAGAAGTCATGGGGCCCAAATCATTGCCCAGTAGTACTTCGGCAGGTAAATTATCCATTATGCCCACGTTCACAGCCCCCTTTCCCGCTCCCCAATCAAGATGCACTTTAGCTGTTGGAATTTTGTACACATCCCCCCCCGCCACTCTAACGGCCACAGTCTGTCCAGATCGCTTGTGCTCCGGCACCAAATGACTCTGTACCAGCGTGATAGTAGCCCCTGTGTCTCTCAATCCCTCGGTAGATCGCCCCTCGAGCCATACCTTCTGCCGATGGTGCTGGCGGTTATCTGAGGCAGCATATACAGGGTCCGCCTCGTGAAGCGGCCCCAAATATTCCTCCATAGGGGCCTCTTGGTTAACACAGAGGGTCCGGGCCGGACGATATGCCCCAGAGGGGTAATTGTAATTCCTGGGTGTCTGGTGCGTATTAAGGGGGCAGCTAGCCATGAAATGCCCTGGTTGCTTGCATCGGTGGCAAGTCGGTCTGGGACGCTCAGAGCTGTTATTGGGTGGTCCTGAGTTTCGGGCGGGCCCTGCGGGCACCGGGGCTCGGAATTCAGCACGAGGGGGTGCACGGTAAACCTCTCTGGGTTCGTGAAGACGGGAGTCATAATGTTCATCGGCCAATTTGGCTGCTTCTTCTAAGGTAGAAGGTCGCCTGTCTCGCAGCCATTCCTTCCCTTGCTGTTCCATGCCATTATAAAAATGTTCTAAGAGAAACAATTGTAAAATTTCCTCACCAGTCACCGCTTTACTTCCGCTCATCCAGTGATTTGCCGCTCTCCGCATTCGGTGCGCCCATTCCATATGGGTATCGTTAGGCTTCTTTTTCGTGCCCCGAAACTGTCGGCGATACGCGTCTGGAGTTACTGCGTACCGTCGCAACAGTGTCTCCTTAACTAGCTCATACTGTGTCACTTCCTCAGCACCCAGAGTACGAAAGGCTTCCAGGGCTCGCCCGGATAGTTTCCCAGACAATATCGTGGGCCACTCCCTGTTGGGAATCTGGTGCAGGGCACATTGCCTTTCGAAGTCCGCCAAATATTCATCAATCCCTGTCTCGCTCTCTAGGAAGGGTCGAAATGCCGCATAGGGTATCTTGGGCCTCCCAGCATTTTCGACAGGGATGATTACCTGCGGGGCTTCAGCATTGCGGTGTGCGTTCGCTAGGTTGAGTTTGTGGGCTCGAGTCTCTCGTATATCCTTGTCCGCTTCCGCCATCAACTGCTGTACCAATTCCATGGAGGGGTTCGGCCCGTACAGTGAGAGCCTCTCCCGAACAATCCTGGTTTTTTCGTCACTAATCGTGGTCGGTGTTTCCGCCATTGTGAAGCTCTGATCCAGATCGGTCAATTCTGCGATCAGCTCTCTCCTCGGCCGGTTGCTGGCGTACCCCCCTCTGCTTTCAAGTAAATCCTTTAGGGTTGTACGCTTCAATTTTTCGTAAGCGCTCTCCATCCGTTCTGTACCTCTCCTAGGAAATCCAGGAAAAATCCCACCGCTGCCGCCAAATGTTACGGTTACCCTTAGTCTCACTGAGAGATGGACCGCTTAGTAGCCTGGATTCCTATTGCTGAAGAGGGGAGAAACTGCTCTCCATAGTATTCTATATGAGTCTCGCAAATGTAGAATAATCCCCCTTAGCTGTAGTACAGCTAGGATACCCTTCTGCCCACAAAACGAGTCAACGCTGCGATTGAGGGACAACCAAGAACTGAGGACTGGGATGCCCAGCCTGCTTTTTATTTAGGTTACATGCACACAGGGCACTCCCAGGGGGGGAAGCATAAAATCCCCCATCACACATTTAGACAAAGCCCTTGGACAGGCCACCGCAGATAACAAGTACACACAAGAAAACAATTGAGTCCTTCTTATCACCTAGCAGTGAATGCTTATCACAAACTTAATTACAGTACACAATATGCTAGGAAACCTGCCTCAGAAAATAGTTTTCTCAAAACTGAACAGAGTTAACCCTTTATGAAATGATACTTGTTACAGTTTTCTTGGAGCCCTTCTTAGGCGCTGGCTTGGCTGGTTCAGGCATTGCTGCTGGGAAATAAGTTTCTTCACAACAAAATAACTAATGCTTTTGTAACACCATACTTATGCATCTCAGGCACCTCAACACCATCTGAGTGCCTCTTCTCTGCTGCAGGCAAAATAGCTTGTAAAAAAGAGAGCCAGCCTCAGCCAGGAGCATGTGAACATGATGACATTTTTGCATTTAAATGCAAAGTTTCTGAAAGAGGGAATAACAGAATGTTATAAAAAACTATTACTAGTTCTACCTCTTTTCAAACAGTTTGTGGTTTTGCTTTGCTTAATTATAAAACTTTGTTCTGCTGCTTAAAAAATTGGACCAACAGTTGTGTTAATCTAAAGTTTTAGTCTGAACTTTATATTTATAACACTCAGTATATGGATTTTATTTTAAATATAGGACAAAATTATTTATTTATTTTTTATCCGATTAGTCGATTATGGAAATAATCGTTAGTGGCAGCCCTAATCCTATAGTTTGAGAATACCCATAGCTTGATTTGGAGGTGAGAGTCCAAATGGTGTGTCACAGCTCTGCTGTTTCTCTTACCCCCATCTGTGTGTGTCTCCGTATAACTCATAAAAAATGTAATTTCTCCCTTGTTCAGAGCTACTAGAGGTAACTTAACTTTAAAAAAACATGTCCCTTTAATTGTATCTGCCAACCTATAATTCACATGAGCAAAATGTAGATAATAACTGTTATTTATAAATTATCGTCTCATTGACTTCAAAATGTTCATTTATTTATACAACATATTTATTCATTTATGCCTAAAGTGCTTATCTACAATTACCTTTAATTACAAGTTTTAAAACAAAACAAAACAAGGAATTCCTACTTAAAGGGACAGTCAAGTCCAAAAAAAAAACTTTCATTTTTCAAATAGGGCATGTAGTTTTAAACAACTTTCCAATTTACTTTTATCAACAATTTTGCTTTGTTCTCTTGGTATTCTAGTTGAAAGCTAAACCTAGGAAGGCTCATATGATAATTTCTAAGCCCTTGAAGGCCGCCTCTATTTTATTTACTTTTCACAGCAGGGGAGAGCAAGCTCATGTAGGCCATATAGATAGCATTGTGGTCATGCTCGTGGCTAGTGGCAGACACTGCACTAATTGGCTAAAATGCAAGTCAATAGATAATAACTAAAAGTCATGTGATTAGGGGCGGTCAGAAGATGCTTAGATACAAGTTAGTCACAGAAGTAAAAAGTATATTAATATAACTGTGTTGGTTTTGCAAAACTGGGAAATGGGTATTAAAGGGATTATCTATCTGTTTAAACAACAACAATTCTGGTGTTGACTGTCCCTTTAAAAGTACAAAATGCAAAGTGTTATTGGGCTAAACATGGACATATAGGAAATTTTCTCTGAAATCCCAGTGTAATTCTATGAACATTTTCACACTACTGTTTTCACTATTTACTCACCAGTTAGCTTTCACCAAAATACTCAAAACACTATTTTTTCTAAAAGGAAACATATCTATCTATCCAACTATCTATCATATATCTATCTATCTAATATCTAAGATTCTAAGGGCTACATTACAAGTGGAGTGGTATATTGCGTTTTCACGATTGAGAAAACTCTTCTAGGGTTTTTTGTGCTAGTCGGGTTGCGCTCGTATTAATATTTAAATAAAAAACGTATTTCCCGCAATCGGTAACCTGACTAGCGCAAATATCTGAACAACAAATATCCTGTGCGCATTCACATACTTCCCCATAGCCGTAACCCGACTATCAAGCAAACACGATCACATTTTCGCAATTGAGCTAACCCAACATGAAAATCTGAATATTTCATATTTCAGTGTTCTTAACATAACGGAATAAGTTCTATATTTTTATATATATACACAAATACTGTACATCTTTAGCAATGTATCTGTATGTATCTCTATGTTAAAATACTTTGGCGGCTTATATCTTTGAGACCTTACAACTTTATTGTGCAATATTTTTTTGTAATAATTTTTATTAGATGGTGTTGTTATGTTATTTTTTTTTTAAATAACATTTTTTATTGAGGTTTTGCGCATGAGAAGAGAAAACAAATAATAAATGTTGTACAAGGGATGGCAGCTTTTTCATAGAATACAATACAAATACATGAGTCAAAGAAAAAAAAAATAAGCTGGATGTTAAGAAATAGGTACCTGAAACCTCTATTTTTATTTTTAGGGATGGTTATCATGAATAACTAATTAAGGGGCTTCATATGAACCTTTATATCAAGGGAGCTCAGCGGGCAGGAGACGCTTTGAGATGATGAGGGGTAGGGGAAAAAATATATAATCAAATTATATAAAAAGAACTTGCTGAATATATAAAGAAAGTGTAATAATAAGGGAGAGGCTCTTTAAGGAGTGGAGGGGGTATAGAACTTTTTATGAGGTATTGTCAACAGGACTAGACCTAGAGACATATATAAGTAGTACTGCAGACTCCCCAGTAGGGTACATCATTCTCTCTTCTGCCAAGTGATAAAAAAAAACATCACAACCCAAAATATATAAATGACTTATGCTAAAATCTATGAGTGATACAAAAAGTAAAAGTTTGCTTAACCCTCTGGGTCCTCCACGTCACAATGGCCATAACCCACTGGGATACCTACTAAACTGATTCCCTATGAGTCATATGATTGTGTAATCGGAGCACATATGATAATCGCATGTGTGGTCACTCTCGGGTCCTATGAGAAATTAATGACATGTAAGTTATAGGTACAGTATTAGCGGAGTGTAAGAGGGGTAGTAAAATCAGAAAGAGGTACACTTTTGAAGATGTCACCCAGATGCGACCTAGATACATGAAAAAAATATCATTGCAGTATCTCATAAGCACATTTACCAACAGCGTATTCGTTAAGTATACTAAAATTAATGAGTGGTAGAGAAAACAGCATAGCATGATCTTCTAGGTCTCCCCTTTTACAATAGCCATATTTTAGTGGGGTGAGTTTCTATCAGATGTCAATCTATCTGACGCACTGGATTGTAAGAGAGTTAGTAGAATATGTAATGTGGAACTGATAGTATACGCTAGGTGTAAATCTGGCATGGATATGCTGTGAATATTTTGATAGCTGTTCAATTAAGATGACTATACTCCCATCTCTAAGAGAACTTGGTATGAACCTGCGGTATGTAGAGAGATCGTATAAATAGATAAAGCGTATAGGGGAGACAATGCAGTGCGCAATACCACACCGAGGAATTCCCAACAGATTAAGTAAATTGTGTTAACAGGCTCAACTGTAGCTGTAGGGGGACCAGTAAGGGACAGTGATAAGTCAGAACATGCAGCAGTATAACCATGTAAGCACGTGTATATGAACAGTAACATAGCGCAAGAGAAAAATAAGACAACCGTTCATTATTACCAACTCCGGAAAATAAAGATAAACAATTTAAGTTGAGACAGCTGATGAGAAAGTCTCTAAACAGAAAAGCAACATTTCAACTTTTCAAGCATGAGCGCCAAGGTAGTCCCTGCTCAACCAATACCAGATGCTACAATCTTATCTACATTTTGTAGACTGTAGGAGCATGGTGGGATTTGCATCACAAAACTCAAAAAAACACACCCCAGTGACAAATATAATTGACTGAGGGCATCACAGGGGACCGGGTTCAAGTCGTTAGGTGTTCCATGTGCTGTAGAGGTCTTCATCTCAGGAGCATCAAGGTGATATCGGGATACTCTCCCCCTTACCCGCCTCTCAACATAAGTCTGTCTCTTAGGGTACTTTACTTTGACTATGCTTGTCGGATGGCCGGCCGCACCATCCGACATTTCAAGCAGTGGGGGTTCCTGTTGAGGCAGTATAACGGGGATAAGATCCGTTGCAGTACCAGAAGTATAGTACTCGCTCTTTAGTGGGAATAAATTCTGTTCTTCTTCAGAGCAAGAGAAGGACAATGAGCCATGCTGGTCGTTACTTGTCTTGGAGCTGAGAGTTCTCCGAGCTGTTTCTGATTCCGTGCGCTGTGCTGAATTCTCTCCATAATCCGCCATCTTGAGAGTATCTTTATGTTCTCTCCCCCATGGGTCTCTGAGGATGCGCTGGAGATCACAGAAGTTGTATTGCATCTTCACATCTAAATTTATGAGAAGTGTTTGTAACGTTGTAAGATAGTCCCCCTCCATAATAAAAGTAGTACCGATGCCTCAATAATTCAGCAGTATTAGCGTCGCTCTAACCCGACTGATCGGGAGGGGGGTGTTAGGAGTTCACGTATAGGCTCGCAGTCTGTGGTCCCGATGGGTTTATTCAGTTCCTTGAGTCTAGAAAAGTAGATGAGGTCGTGCTGAATCAGCACCAGTAGTAGATGTCACCCAATTTGGCTGATATGAGGCCAAATTTCTTGACAAAAAGTGTATTTTCAGGAAAAGTTTCAAGGAGCTTCATGAAGTGCAACCTATCCTAAGTGCTGCATAGCCACGCCCCCTTGTTATGTTATTTTAACTGTACTTTGTAATGTATTTTTGAAGTGTTTTGTGCAACGTTTTGGAAAACAGTTAACAGCTCTGAGATTGTGGTAAGAATTGTAGCGTAAATCGAGATTTCACACAACTTGTAATATAAGCGCTATTTAAACGGATCGCGGAAACACGATATCGCTTGTGCAAAAGCATTTGCGCCTCATTTGTAATCCACCCCTAAATGTCTAATGTACAATTGCTCTGCACAGAGAAAAAGCTATTAATGGTCATAACGTTTATGCAAAGCATTTTTACTAATACCTGTGCCTAAAATATATTAACCTCTTATTAGTAATGCTGCTGTAAGAATTCTCATTGGATAAAAGGGAAACCTTCCACTACTGTAATGGTGGATATCAGCAAACTTTCACACACATGAAAATAAGCAACAAATTTATTCAGAAACATCTGTTTTTTAATCTTTTATATATGAAACAAATATGTATATATATGTAAATATGCAAGTACATACAGTATGTAATTATGTGTTTATGTATTTACAGACATATATACACATATAAACACATAAATACATATGTACACACATATGTATATAGTTTTATTCAATACTAATATTTAATAATGGTTTTAATTATGTTTCTACTGTAAATATTTCCCATTCCAATGTCTTCACATAGGGGGATATGGTCTAAGTATTTTTAATTAAGTTCTAAGAATGTTTAAATAGATATTCCTATATATCTGTATATATCTATACCTATATATATATATATGTGGGTGTTATTTTGTTGCAGTTTTTGTGCTCCATTGAAGACTATGGGAGAATACATTAACGTGCTTGCGATATTGAAAGTTGAACTTTTTGCGCACCTTGGGTTTTGCTTGCGTGCTAACTTTTAACTTGTAATACCAGTACAAGCCAAAACCCGCAAAAAAAGCCTCCATCTAGCAAAGTTAAAGGGACATGAAACACAAAATGTTTATTTCATGATTCAGATAGAGAATACAATTTTAAACAACTTTCTAATTTACTTCTATTATCTAATCTGTTTCATTCTCTTTGTATAATTTGTTGAAGGTGCAGCAATGCACTGATGGTTTCTAAATGAACACATGGCGGGTGTGCCAATCACAATCAAAATATATATGCAGCCACCAATCAGCAGCTAGAACCTAGGTTCTCTGATGCCCCGAGCTTGCCTAGATAAACCTTTCAGCAAAGGTTAACAAGAGAAGGAAGCAAATTAAATAATAGAAGTAAATTGGAAAGTTGTTTAAAATTGTATTCTCTATCTGAATCATAAAAGAATTTTTTTGGGTTTCATGTCCCTTTAACACACGAGTGAGAGTGCTAAATAGCGCTCTACGCGTATAATCTAGCCCTTAATTGGGTTGTGGATTTAATTAGCAGTGATTGTTATTTCATATACACATTTTCACGTGCATTTTAAACTCTGCAGCTGGTATAAAAAGTAAACACATAAAGGAGAAACCAACTTTACAGTACGCTGTCCCTTTAAAGCAGTGGTGTTTGCAAAGTTCTTAATTTGTAAAACTGATTTAATTAAAGCAATAAAAAAAGTAAAAAAGAAAGAAAGACAAATCTGTTTTTCATGTAGATTTATATACATTTTTTTTAATTCATGTCACCCTTTTCCCAATAACGTTTCACTTCCTGTTTCACTCACACGGCCTCTCTCACTCTCACAGTATTACACAGTAACGCGCTCATTGTGTCCCTCGTGCTCCCGTTTCAGACTCTCTCTCGCTTTCACACTTTCGATCAAGCTAAGATTCAGTAGGGTGCTGAGGTGTTCCATTACTCTGTCACCACAACCCTCTGTGGGTGTAATTATCCAGCTTGTGGTATAGTGGTCTGCTCACTGCAGGAACTTCTTACCATAAAACAAAGTGTTTGCTTACCTAATAATCCATTTAAGGCATTTAACTGGGATATCTGCTGCCCCAAAGCCTCCCATGTCCAACTATGTTATGTTAGATATTTATCACAACTGGAGATCAGAGACAGTTGCACTCCCACTAAACAACCAGACCGTGGTGAGTTTTGTTTTTGTGCTGCCCTGGGCACTGCCAATTCTGATGCCCCCTCCCCTGTAACTTTAGCTCATATACTTGTATATTCCTCAAACCAGAGACACATGGAGAATTCATACATTGATTACCAGGGATAATCCTTGTATAATAAATAAATAAAATATTTGATGGGCGTAGAACTCAAAATTTGCTGACCTCCTATTAATCCTGCTCCAAGGTCAAACTATAGGGTATAAAGTTCTAGGCAAATATCATTAAAAACAAAATTTAGTTTTTTAAATTATTTTCTCAACCATAGAACATTATTTTACTCTACAATTTGTTGCAGGGGTTCAGTTCAGGACTGTAAATAATATTGCAGTAAATAATGTGGTATCATTGTGAAAATAATTTATAAAAGTTAAAATAAGGTGTTAATCTTAAATGAGAAATTAAAACCACGTCACAGGATTAGCTGAGGGCTAAAACGCACTGCATCTTTCTCTGGTATCAGACACGCATATTCCAGTATTGCGTAAAGGGACATGAAACCCAAAACGTCTTCTGATTCTGACGGAGAATACAATTTTTTTTTTTAAAGTTTCCAATTTACTTCTTTTATCAAATTTGCTTCACTCCCATAATATTCTTTGTTGAAGCGATACCTAGGTAGCATCTGGATCACTACTTGGCAAGAAATAATGCTGCCTTCTAGTGCTCTGGCAAATAAATAACAAAAGACACCAAGAGAACAAAGAAAATGTGATAATAGACTTAATTAGAAAAGTGTTTAAAATTGAATTGCATGTCCCTTTAATATGCATTCATTCCAAAAAAAAAAAAAATTGTCCCCTGAAAATAATTTAATGTCATCCATCCACATTTGTGGTGTCATTTCATTGCAGACGTCATTGTCACCAACAATTATGCCAATAAGACAACACCACCTAAGAAGCTGTAAATATCTGAGTTTGAGAGAGTAGCACTCACACATTTAACCCCTTGACTGCTGGAGAAGTTTTCAACAAATGAAACTGAGCCACAAGCATTTTCCTGTTTCACACATTAAAAGGAGACGAAAGTTAAAATTAAAGGGACAGTCTAGTCAAAATGAAACTTTCATAATTGAGACAAAGCATTATTAACCTTTTAAATGGAGAGGAGAACACACTGTCATCATCCACACAATGCCTAGAGTACAAAAGACAACTATATGTCATGCTACCGATGTGGGGGAGGGGGCACTTTTGTCTTGTGCCACAAGTATTTTTTAATAAAATATGCATTTTTCACACTTTTTGTTGTACATTTCTCACATTTCATTATATATTTTTAACATAATCGTATAGGTAAATTCAGCTGGGTCAGCCAAAAAAAAAAAAAAAATCGTTTGAGTATCGTTGCCAGTAATGTTTAACTATTAGCATAATCTAAAAGCTCCAAAACAGCTTCACACAGGGTGTGAAATGGTTCAGCAGTGAAGGGGTTAAAAAGCTTTTCAATTCTATAATCACATTTACATCTTTCCCTTAATTTCCTTGGTTGAAGTATTCCATGAGAGCATACTGTGGTAGCCTCAGTAGCATGCATGTGTCTTGAGCATTATGTGCCTGCTGCAGTGTGTTTAGCAATGTTATACAAGCGACCTGTAGATTGAGCTTTAGAGTGGAGTAGTATCAGGCACTTCATAGTAAAACTCTATCATAAACTAAGCTGTATAGCTAGAAGCACTGTTTAACAAAGAAGATCATGTAAACACAAACTGGGATTGCAAATGTGCACACTGAGAATATCTCATGCATATTAATTTTGATATCAATGTCCTTTAATTGCATAATATTATTTTGTAATATTTGGAATTAGCTAAACACATCATTACATGTAGAACACAGCTGACAGTAAACATACATTTATAATTCAGATGACTGTTGTGTAACTGTACAGCTTTACAAAAATGTTTTACTTTTGAGTACCATTAGCAGTTCTTGGAGCTCCTGGGGGGAACTGTGATAATAATCATTATTGTAGCATCCTTAAAACTCAAATCTCTCACTAGCCATACATTTGCTGGTCCCCTTTGCCCTACCCAGAACAAGGAGAGATAAAAGGTGAGGAAACAGTATTGGGGAATACAGAAATAAGAGGTGGAAATGTATAATCTCCAAATAGTACATCTGTCAGACAATTATATGAAACACACAATTTGTAACGTCTCATAAGTCGTGCTGGGTTTGTATCAGAATAGTTAGGCCTATTGAATGCTAAATCTGTAATTTTGTAGGGAATTAAGAACTTATTTTGGCTAGCAAACCCTTCTATTCTGTCCATTTGACAGTTACAAGCATTTGTCTTGACAACACGTGTGATTGACTAATGAAAATGGTTGAGCAATCAGCAAGTACTTAAAGGGACACTCAGGTTTTATTAAATTTTCATGATTCAGATACAGCTTGTAATTTTAGACAACTTTCCAATTTACTTCCATTAAAAAAATGTGCACAGTCTTTTATATTTACACTTTTTTTGAGTCACCAGCTCCTACTGAGCATGTGCAAGAACTCAGACTATACGTATATGCATTTGTGGTTGGCTGATTGCTATCACATGGTACAGGGGGAGTGGAAATATACATAACTTTAAAATGTGTTAGAAAAGAATCTACTACTCATTTGAAATTCAGAGTAAATGCTATTGTATTGTCTTGTTACCTTGCATTTGTTGATTATGAAAATCTGCTGTGTTTACTGGTCCTTTAAAGCTTTGTCATACCATATTTAACCTTTGCTTCCTTTATTGCTTCCTTTATTACACTATATTATTTTCATTTTTTGTTGACAGATCAAGACAAAATTGTGATGTATATAAAGGGCATACTTGTCTTGTGCTATAATCTCTGCTAAAAACACCTAACCTTCATCTAAAATTAAAGATATCTTCCTTCTCTCTATTTACCTCTCTAGAAAAATGCCTTTAAGAAATATTACAATTTTATCCCACTTTGTTTTATGTTCTTAGACAGTGCTCTTATCTAGAAAGAGGGGGGTGCCTCATTTCAAGAGAGATAGTGCTCTGCTGTGAGAATATTTGTTTGTTTTGAGAACACTCTTATTTTCCTAATGCTCACTACATGAAATAATATGATTGACATAACATTAGACACACCTGCTAAACTTCAGTTTAATTAGTAGCATTGCTGTGAGGGGGGCAAAGGATAATTTTGGGTAGCATCTTATAAAGAGGTCTCGGACATTAGCACCTGTGAAATCTGCTGCGTTTGTCCCACTAAATGATGACACTGAATGTAACTGCACGCCTCTGACTGACTCTTGTACACTGATATTAAAGGGACACTGAACCCAATTTTTTTCTTTTGTGATTCAGATAGAGCATGCAATTTTAAACAACTTTCTAATTTACTCCTATTATCAATTTTTCTTTGTTCTCTTGCTTTCTTTATTTGAAAAAGAAGGCATCTAAGCTATTTTTTGGTTCAGACCATGGAAAGCACTTGTTTATTGGTAGGTGAATTTACCCACCAATCAGCAAGAACAGCACAGTGTGTTCACCAAAAATGGGCCAGCATCTAAACTTACATTCTTGCATTTCAAATAAAGATTCCAAGAGAATGAAAATAATTTGATAATAGGAGTAAATTAGAAAGTTGCTTAAAATTGCAAGCTCTATCTGAATCGCGATAGAAAAAAAATTGGGTTCAGTGTCCCTTTAATGTCTTATTCGAAACCCGAAGATAAGTAATATGTTTATAGTATTAATCACTAACATGCTTTATAAGATGATTACTAATTTATGTTATTGCAATACATTAATTAAAACACTGTTGTTATTATACTGCATTCTTGTTTGTCTGGTTCACTTTTTCATTACTATTGTGAGACCCAGCTTGTGTGCCACAGCGTCAGGACATAACATTATTATATCTAGAATCTTCACCAATTCCTATTGCTGTTATCACTATTTTATTTTTCACACATTGATGTCCTTACCTTGATAAGGGTGAATACAGTCGCAGAGGCAGAAAAACAGCCGATGACCAGGGAGGAATATAGGGACTTGGATGCAATGCCGAGAGACAGAGGTAGCTGGGGATATAAACATGAGACTGCTGAGAGACAGAACAGGTGATGATATAAACAAGAGACTGCTTAGAGACAGAGACAGCTGATGATATTAACAAGAGACTGCTGAGAGACAGAGACAGCTGATGATATAAACAATAGACTGCTGAGAGACAGAATAGCTAATGATATAAACAAGAGACTGCTGAGAGACAGAATAGCTGATGATATAAACAAGAGACTGCTGAGAGACAGAATAGGTGATGATATAAACAAGAGACTGCTGAGAGACAGAACAGCTGATTATAAACAAGAGACTGCTGAGATGCAGAGACACCTGATGATATAAACAAGACTGCTGAGCAACAGAGACAGCTGATGATAGAGACAAGTGTCTACTGAGACATAGAGAGGGGTTAAACTGATGGTAACCTTTCCCCTTTGTATAAACAGATCCGGAATGTTAGCGATATAGCAGAAATTGTATTACCCCACCCTCCGGCCACCTACTTCAAAAGTAATTATTTTTTTAGCTAATGGTTTGGACTGTTCTCCAATTAACACTCTAGCCATACGGCTCTCACACATTATTTTATTTTTTTGTAGCTAGAGCGCTGATAGGAGAACAGAACAAACCGTTATCTCACAAAAATAATTACTTTTGAAGTGGGCAGCTGGAGCACGGGGTATTAGAATTTCAACACTACATTAAATAAACTGATTAATTAAACTCCATCTAAAATATCACTAACATTCTGGATCTGTTTATACAAAGGGGAAAGTAAGAGGGTTACATACGGCTAGATTACGAGTTCTGCGTTAGCCTTAAAAAGCAGCGTTGAGAGGTCCCAACGCTGCTTTTTAACGCCTGCTGGTATTACGAGTATGGCAGGTACAGGTGTACCGCTCACTTTTCTTCCGCGACTTTTGGAGGTACAGCCTCTACCTCCAAGACTCCTACCGCATTTAAAAGTCAGTAGTTAAGAGTTTTATGGGCTAACGCCGCAACATAAAGCTCTTAACTACAGTGCTACAAAGTACACTAACACCCATAAACTACCTATGAACCCCTAAACCGAGGCCCCCCCACATCACAAACACTATAATAAAATTATTTAACCCCTAATCTGCCGACCAGACATCGCCGCCACCTACATTATCCCTATGAACCCCTAATCTGCTGCCCCTAAAATCGCTGACAGCTACATTATATTTATTAACCCCTAATCTGCCCCCCCAATGTCACCGCCACCTACCTACACTTATTAACCCCTAATCTGCCGACCTGACATCGCCGCCACTATAATAAATGTATTAACCCCTAAACCGCTGCACTCCCGCCTCGCAAACACTATAATACATTTTATTAACCCCTAATATGCCCCCCCAATGTCGGCGCCACCTACCTACAATTATTAACCCCTAATCTCCCGCCCCCAACGTTGCCGCTACTATAATAAAGTTATTAACCCCTAAACCTAAGTCTAACCCTAACCCTAACACCCCCCTAACTTAAATATAATTTAAATAAAACGAAATAAAATTACTATAATTAAATAAATTAATCCTATTTAAAACTAAATACTTACCTATAAAATAAACCCTAATATAGCTACAATATAACTAACAGTTACATTGTAGCTATTTTAGGATTTATATTTATTTTACAGGCAACTTTGTATTTATTTTAACTAGGTACAACAGCTATTAAATACTTAATAACTATTTAATAGCTACCTAGTTAAAATAATCACAAAATTACCTGTAAAATAAATCCTAACCTAAGTTACAAATACACATAACACTACACTATCAATAAATTAATTAAATAAATTAACTACAATTATCTAAACTAAAATACAATTAAACTAAACTATAGTACAAAAAACAAACAAACACTAAATTACAAAAAATAAAAAAATATTACAAGAATTTTAATCTAATTACACCTAATCTAAGCCCCCTAATAAAATAAAAAATCCCCCCAAAATAATAAAATTCCCTACCCTATACTAAATTACAAAAGTAATCAGCTCGTTTACCAGCCCTTAAAAGGGCTTTTTGCAGGGCATTGCCCCAAAGTAATCAGCTCTTTTACCTGTAATAAAAAATACAAGCCCCCCCAACATTACAACCCACCACCCACACACCCCTACTTTAAAACCCACCCGATCCCCCCTTAAATAAACCTAACACTAACCCCCTGAAGATCACCCTACCTTGAGCCGTGTTCACCCAGCCGGGCCGAATTCTTCATCCAATCTGGGCGATGTGGTCCACCATCCGGCAGAAGACTTCATCCAAGCGGGCCAGAAGAGGTCCTACATCCGGCAGAAGTCTTCATCCAAGCGGGCCAGAAGAGGTCCTCCATCCAGCAGAAGTCTTCATCCAAGCGGGGCAGAAGAGGTCCTCCATCCGGCAGAAGTCTTCATCCATCCGTGGCTCCATCTTCAAGACCTCCGACGCGGAACATCCTCCTCGGCCGAAGGACTAACGACAAATGAAGGTTCCTTTAAATGACGTCATCCAAGATGGCGTCCCTAGAATTCCGATTGGCTGATAGGATTCTATCAGCCAATCGGAATTAAGGTAGGAAAAATCCTATTGGTTGATGCAATCAGCCAATCGGATTGAAGTTCAATCCGATTGGCTGATTGCATCAACCAATAGGATTTTTCCTACCTTAATTCCGATTGACCTCGCATTCTATTGGCTGATCCAATCAGCCAATCGGATTGAACTTCAATCCGATTGGCTGATTGCATCAACCAATAGGATTTTTCCTACCTTAATTCCGATTGGCTGATAGAATCCTATCAGCCAATCGGAATTCGAGAGACGCCATCTTGGATGACGTCATTTAAAGGAACCTTCATTCGTAGTTAGTCCGTCGGCCGAGGAGGATATTCCGCGTCGTAGGTCTTGAAGATGGAGCCGCGGATGGATGAAGACTTCTGCCGGATGGAGGACCTCTTCTGCCCCGCTTGGATGAAGACTGCTGCCGGATGAAGGACCTCTTCTGGCCCGCTTGGATGAAGACTTCTGCCGGATGGAGGGCCTCTTCTGGCCCGCTTGGATGAAGACTTCTGCCAGATGGAGGACCACATCGCCCGGATTGGATGAAGAATTCGGCCCGGCTGGGTGAACACGGCTCAAGGTAGGGTGATCTTCAGGGGGTTAGTGTTAGGTTTATTTAAGGGGGGATCGGGTGGGTTTTAGAGTAGGGGTGTGTGGGTGGTGGGTTGTAATGTTGGGGGTGTCTTGTATTTTTTATTACAGGTAAAAGAGCTGATTACTTTGGGGCAATGCCCCGCACAAAGCCCATTTAAGGGCTGGTAAAAGAGCTGATTACTTTTGTAATTTAGTATAGGGTAGGGAATTTTATTATTTTGGGGGGCTTTTTTATTTTATTAGGGGGCTTAGATTAGGTGTAATTAGATTAAAATTCTTGTAATATTTTTTTATTTTTTGTAATTTAGTGTTTGTTTTTCTTTGTACTATAGTTTAGTTTATTTAATTGTATTTTAGTTTAGATAATTGTAGTTAATTTATTTAATTAATTTATTGATAGTTTAGTGTTAGGTGTATTTGTAACTTAGGTTAGGATTTATTTTACAGGTAATTTTGTAATTATTTTAACTAGGTAGCTATTAAATAGTTATTAACTATTTAATAGCTGTTGTACCTAGTTAAAATAAATACAAAGTTGCCTGTAAAATAAATATAGATCCTAAAATAGCTACAATGTAACTATTAGTTATATTGTAGCTATATTAGGGTTTATTTTATTGGTAAGTATTTAGTTTTAAATAGAATTAATTTATTTAATTATAGTAATTTTATTTCGTTTTATTTAAATTATATTTAAGTTAGGGGGGTGCTAGGGTTAGGAATAGACTTAGGTTTAGGGGTTAATAACTTTATTATAGTAGCGGCGACGCTGGGGGCTTGAGATTAGGGGTTAATAATTGTAGGTAGGTGGCGGCGACATTGGGGGGGCAGATTAGGGGTTAATAAAATTTATTATAGTGTTTGCGAGGCAGGAGTGTGGCGGTTTAAGGGTTAATACATTTATTATAGTGGCGGCGATGCCCGGTTGGTACATTAGGGGTTAATAAGTGTAGGTAGGTGGCGGTGACATTGGGGGGGCAGATTAGGGGTTAATAAGTATAATGTAGGTGTCGGCGATGTTAGGGGCAGCAGATTAGGGGTTCATAGCTATAATGTAGGTGGCGGCGTTGTCCGCAGAGGCAGATTAGGGGTTAATAATATTATGCAGGTGTCAGCAATAGCGGGGGCGGCAGATTAGAGGTTAATAAGTGTAAGGTTAGGGGTGTTTAGACTCGGGGTTCATGTTAGGGTGTTAGGTGTAGACTTAGAAAGTGTTTCCCCATAGGAAACAATGGGGCTGCGTTAGGAGCTGAACGCTGCTTTTTTGCAGGTGTTAGGTTGTTTTCCAGCCAGCTCAGCCCCATTGTATCCTATGGGAAAATCGTGCACGAGCACGTTTTTCCAGCTTACCGCTACTGTAAGCAACGCTGGTATTACAGGTAGAAGTGGAGCTAAATTTTCCCCCACGCTCACTTTTCTGAGGCTAACGCAGCCATTCAGAAAACTTGTAATACCAGCGTTGTTTAAAGTAAGCGCTGGGAAAAAAAAGGCTCGTTAGCCCCGCAAGATTTTACCGGCAAAACTCGTAATCTAGGAGATAGTTAATAACTTTTTTTTTTTTTTTTTTAAATCCTGAAATTTTTCAGAAGAGCAATAAAATAAGCAGGATATGGGGGTATTGACTAAATCTAACAACATTTTACACAGCTTTGTCCTTTTTGCTCAGCCCTAAAACACAACCAGTGTAAATTGCACAAAGTAATAAATCTTGTATTATATAATGTAATCTGTAAACGTCAGCAGATACAAAGTTGTCAAGTCACCAAATTATTTATTATTATTCTGCTGATCTAATATAAAGTGCAGGAGTCTCAGGTGCCACAATATGCTATTAAATATATTTATATAAGACCAACACAGACCTCATGTCTTAATTTAATAGTTTCAGACATTCTTGCTAAACCACAATTCAGGGGAGATGTTTAAAATGTGGGACAAACTTCTGAGAGAGTTGTACAGTGGCATGGTAACAGCAAGTAACAATACTGTGTACAATGTAGCAAGGTGACAGCGAGTAACAATACTGTGTACAGTATAGCAAGGTAACAGCGAGTAACAATACTAGTAAATATAATATATATGGTGTAGCAGGGTAACAGCGAGTAAATATAATATGTATAGTGTAGCAGGGTAACAGCAAGTAAATATAATATGTATAGTGTAGCAGGGTAACAGCGAGTAACAATATTGTATACTGTAGCAAGGTAACAGCGAGTAACAATACTGTGTATAGTGTAGCAGGGTAACAGCGAGTAAATATAATATGTATAGTGTAGCAGGGTAACAGTGAGTAAATATATATAGTGTAGCAGGGTAACAGCGAGTAAATATAATATGTATAGTGTAGCAGGGTAACAGCGAGTAACAATATTGTATACCGTAGCAAGGTAACAGCAAGTAACAATACTACAGTATCGCAGAGTAACAGAAAGTAACAATACTGTGCACAATGTAGCAGGGTAACAGAAAGTAACAATACTGTGTACAGTGTAGCAAGGTAACAGCAAGTAACAATACTGTGTACAGTGTAGCAAGGTAACAGCAAGTAACAATACTGTGTACAGTGTAGAAAGGTAACAGCAAGTAACAATACTTTGTACAGTGCAGCAAGGTAACAGCGAGTAACAATACCATGTACAGTGTAGCAAGGTAACAGCAAGTAACAATACTGTGTACAGTGTAGAAAGGTAACCGCAAGTAACAATAGTGTGTACAGTGTAGCAAGGTAACAGTGAGTAACAATACTGTGTACAATGTAGCAAGGTAATAGTGAGTAACAATAATGTGTACAGTGTAGAAGAGTAACAGTGGATAACAGTAATGTGTGCGGTGTAGAAGTGTAACAGTGAGTAACATATGCATTGCAGCAAGGTAACAGTGAATAACAATACTGTGTGCAGTGTAACAGGGTAACAGTGAGTAACAATACTGTGTGTGGTGTAGCAAGGTAACAGCGAGTAACAATACTGTGTGTGGTGTAGCAAGGTAACAATGAGTAACAATACTGTGTGTGGTGTAGCAAGGTAACAGCGAGTAACAATACTGTGTGTGGTGTAGCAAGGTTACAGTGAGTAATAATACTATGTACAGTGTATTATTATTATCATTTATTTGCATAGCGCCGCCAAATTCCGTAGCACTTGGTACAATGATAGGGGTATACAATGACAAGGATTTGTGATAAAATACAAAACTAAACAAATCTAGTACAGGGGCAGAGGGCCTTGTTCCGGAGAGATCACAGTCTACAAGTTTAGGGTGCAGTGACATAAGGTTGGAAGTAGCTTGTCACATCGGTTGTAGTTGCAGCAGTGAGTTAGGCAGTTCATGTATTAGTTTGGTTCGGATGAGGGATGGAGGAGAGATGGTAAGCCTCTCTGAATAGATGGGTTTTCAAGGAGCATCTGAAGCCATACAAGGTTGAAGACAGTCTTATGGAGTGGGGTAGAGATATCCAGAGGACAGGAGCAGCACGTGAGAAGTCTTGGAGACAGGAATGGGACGTAGAGATAACCGGAGTGGAGAGACGTAGGTCAGAGGTTGATTGAAGAGGACAGGATGGGGAATATTTCACGATGAGAGAGGAAATATAGTTGGGAGTTAGAATGTTTAGTGCTTTGTAAGTTAAGGTTAATACTTTAAATTGTATTCTGGAGTGTATGGGGAGCCAGTGTAGAGACTGGCAGAGCGGAGCAGCTGATGTAGATCGGCGACTTAGGTGGATGAGTCTAGCAGAAGCATTCATAATAGATTGGAGGGAGGAGAGGCGGTGTTTTGGAGGCCATTTAGGAGTAGGTTGCAATAATCAATGCGTGACAAAATGAGGGATTGAATAAGTATTTTTGTCGTTATTTGATTAAGGAAGGGACGAATTCCGGAAATGTTGCGTAGGTATCAACGGCAGGATTTGGTAAGCGCTTGTATATGTGAGTTGAATGTGAGCTCTGAGTCTAGTGTGACCCCAAGACAGCGGACCTGAGGTGAGGTGTTGAGAATGGAGTCTCCAACTGTCAGAGAAATGTCAGGTGTTGGATGTCTCGAAGAGGGGGGAATAAGAAGCAGCTTAGTTTTGGACAGTGTAGTAGGGTAACAGTAAGTAACAATACTGTGTACAGGGTAACAGCGAGTAACAATACTGTGTACAGAGTAACAGGGTAACAGGAAGTAAAAATAGTGTGTACATTGTAGCAAGGTAACTACGAGTAACAATACTGTGTACAGTGTAGCAAGGTAACTGCGAGTAAAAAATACTGTGTATAGTGTAACAAGGTAACAGAAAGTAACAATACTGTGTTCAGTGTAGCAGGGTAACAGCAAGTAACAATACTATGTACAGTGTAGCAAGGTAACAGCAAGTAACAATACCATGTACAGTGTAGCAAGGTAACAGCAAGTAACAATACTGTGTACAGTGTAGAAAGGTAACGGCAAGTAATAATACTGTGTACAGTGTAGCAAGGTAATATCGAGTAACAATACTGTGTACAGTGTAGCAGAGTAACAATACTGTGTACAGTGTAGCAAAGTGACAACAAGTAACAAAACTGTGTACAGTGTAGCAGGATAACAGCGAGTAACAATACTGTGTACAGTGTAGCAGAGTAACAGTAAATAACAATAATGTTGGCGGTGTAAAAGTGTAACAGTGAGTAACAATACTGTGTGCAGTGTAGCAGGGTAACCGTGAGTAACAATACTGTATGCGGTGTATCAAGGTAACAGTGAGTAACAAGGTAACAGCAAGTTACAATGATGTGTGCAGTGTAGCAAAGTAACAGTGAGTAACAATATTGTATGCAGTGTAGCAGAGTAACAGTGAGTAACAATAGTATGTACAAGGTGGCAGGGTAACATTGAGTAACAATACTGTGTACAGAGTAACAGGATTACAGCGAGTAACAATACCATGTAGCAGGGTAACATTGAGTAACAATACTGTTTACAGTGTAGTAAGGTAACAGCGAGTAACAATACTGTGTACAGTGTAGCAAGGTAACTGCGAGTAAAAATAATGTGTACAGTATAGCAAGGTAACAGAAAGTAACAATACAGTGTTCAGTGTAGCAGGGTAACAGCAAGTAACAATTCTGTGTACAGTGTAGCAAGGTAACAGCGAGTAACAATACTGTGTATAGTGTAGCAGGGTAACAGCGAGTAAATATAATATATATAGTGTAGCAGGGTAACAGCGAGTAAATATAATATGTATAGTGTAGCAGGGTAACAGCGAGTAAATATATATAGTGTAGCAGGGTAACAGCGAGTAAATATAATATGTATAGTGTAGCAGGGTAACAGCGAGTAAATATAATATGTATAGTGTAGCAGGGTAACAGCGAGTAACAATATTGTATACCGTAGCAAGGTAACAGCAAGTAACAATACTACAGTATCGCAGAGTAACAGAAAGTAACAATACTGTGCACAATGTAGCAGGGTAACAGAAAGTAACAATACTGTGTACAGTGTAGCAAGGTAACAGCAAGTAACAATACTGTGTACAGTGTAGCAAGGTAACAGCAAGTAACAATACTGTGTACAGTGTAGAAAGGTAACAGCAAGTAACAATACTATGTACAGTGCAGCAAGGTAACAGCGAGTAACAATACCATGTACAGTGTAGCAAGGTAACAGCAAGTAACAATACTGTGTACAGTGTAGAAAGGTAACCGCAAGTAACAATAGTGTGTACAGTGTAGCAAGGTAACAGTGAGTAACAATACTGTGTACAATGTAGCAAGGTAATAGTGAGTAACAATAATGTGTACAGTGTAGAAGAGTAACAGTGGATAACAGTAATGTGTGCGGTGTAGAAGTGTAACAGTGAGTAACGTATGCATTGCAGCAAGGTAGCAGTGAATAACAATACAGTGTGCAGTGTAACAGGGTAACAGTGAGTAACAATACTGTATGTGGTGTAACAAGGTAACAGTGAGTAACAATACTGTGTACAGAGTAACAAGGTAACAGAGAGTAACAATGTTGTGTGCAGTGTATCAAAGTAACATGTGAGTAAAAATACTGTGTATGGTGCAGCAGGGTTACAGCGAGTAACAATACTGTGTGCGGTGTAGCAAGGTAACAGCGAGTAACAATACTGTGTGTGGTGTAGCAAGGTAACAATGAGTAACAATACTGTGTGTGGTGTAGCAAGGTAACAGCGAGTAACAATACTGTGTGCGGTGTAGCAAGGTAACAGCGAGTAACAATACTGTGTGCGGTGTAGCAAGGTAACAGCGAGTAACAATACTGTGTGTGGTGTAGCAAGGTAACAGCGAGTAACAATACTGTGTGTGGTGTAGCAAGGTAACAGCGAGTAACAATACTGTGTGTGGTGTAGCAAGGTAACAATGAGTAACAATACTGTGTGTGGTGTAGCAAGGTAACAGCGAGTAACAATACTGTGTGTGGTGTAGCAAGGTTACAGTGAGTAATAATACTATGTACAGTGTATTATTATTATCATTTATTTGCATAGCGCCGCCAAATTCCGTAGCACTTGGTACAATGATAGGGGTATACAATGACAAGGATTTGTGATAAAATACAAAACTAAACAAATCTAGTACAGGGGCAGAGGGCCTTGTTCCGGAGAGATCACAGTCTACAAGTTTAGGGTGCAGTGACATAAGGTTGGAAGTAGCTTGTCACATCGGTTGTAGTTGCAGCTGTGAGTTAGGCAGTTCATGTATTAGTTTGGTTCGGATGAGGGATGGAGGAGAGATGGTAAGCCTCTCTGAATAGATGGGTTTTCAAGGAGCATCTGAAGCCATACAAGGTTGAAGACAGTCTTATGGAGTGGGGTAGAGATATCCAGAGGACAGGAGCAGCACGTGAGAAGTCTTGGAGACAGGAATGGGACGTAGAGATAACCGGAGTGGAGAGACGTAGGTCAGAGATTGATCAAAGAGGACTGGATGGGGAATATTGCACGTTGAGAGAGGAAATATAGTTGGGAGTTAGACTGTTTAGTGCTTTGTAAGTTAAGGTTAATACTTTAAATTGTATTCTGGAGTCTATGGGGAGCCAGTGTAGAGACTGGCAGAGCGGAGCAGCTGATGTAGATCGGCGACTTAGGTGGATGAATCTAGCAGAAGCATTCATAATAGATTGGAGGGAGGAGAGGCGGTGTTTTGGAGGCCATTTAGGAGTAGGTTGCAATAATCAATGCGTGACAAAATGAGGGATTGAATAAGTATTTTTGTCGTTATTTGATTAAGGAAGGGACGAATTCCGGAAATGTTGCGTAGGTATCAACGGCAGGATTTGGTAAGCGCTTGTATATGTGAGTTGAATGTGAGCTCTGAGTCTAGTGTGACCCCAAGACAGCGGACCTGAGGTGAGGTGTTGAGAATGGAGTCTCCAACTGTCAGAGAAATGTCAGGTGTTGGATGTCTCGAAGAGGGGGGGATAAGAAGCAGCTTAGTTTTGGACAGTGTAGTAGGGTAACAGTAAGTAACAATACTGTGTACAGGGTAACAGCGAGTAACAATACTGTGTACAGAGTAACAGGGTAACAGGAAGTAAAAATAGTGTGTACATTGTAGCAAGGTAACTACGAGTAACAATACTGTGTACAGTGTAGCAAGGTAACTGCGAGTAAAAAATACTGTGTATAGTGTAACAAGGTAACAGAAAGTAACAATACTGTGTTCAGTGTAGCAGGGTAACAGCAAGTAACAATACTATGTACAGTGTAGCAAGGTAACAGCAAGTAACAATACCATGTACAGTGTAGCAAGGTAACAGCAAGTAACAATACTGTGTACAGTGTAGAAAGGTAACGGCAAGTAATAATACTGTGTACAGTGTAGCAAGGTAATATCGAGTAACAATACTGTGTACAGTGTAGCAGAGTAACAATACTGTGTACAGTGTAGCAAAGTGACAACAAGTAACAAAACTGTGTACAGTGTAGCAGGATAACAGCGAGTAACAATACTGTGTACAATGTAGCAAGGTAACAGTGAGTAACAATACTGTGTACAGTGTAGCAGAGTAACAGTAAATAACAATAATGTTGGCGGTGTAAAAGTGTAACAGTGAGTAACAATACTGTGTGCAGTGTAGCAGGGTAACCGTGAGTAACAATACTGTATGCGGTGTATCAAGGTAACAGTGAGTAACAAGGTAACAGCAAGTTACAATGATGTGTGCAGTGTAGCAAAGTAACAGTGAGTAACAATATTGTATGCAGTGTAGCAGAGTAACAGTGAGTAACAATAGTATGTACAAGGTGGCAGGGTAACATTGAGTAACAATACTGTGTACAGAGTAACAGGATTACAGCGAGTAACAATACCATGTAGCAGGGTAACATTGAGTAACAATACTGTTTACAGTGTAGTAAGGTAACAGCGAGTAACAATACTGTTTACAGTGTAGCAAGGTAACTGCGAGTAAAAATAATGTGTACAGTATAGCAAGGTAACAGAAAGTAACAATACAGTGTTCAGTGTAGCAGGGTAACAGCAAGTAACATTACTGTGTACAGTGTAGCAAGGTAACAGCGAGTAACAATACTGTGTATAGTGTAGCAGGGTAACAGCGAGTAAATATAATATATATAGTGTAGCAGGGTAACAGCGAGTAAATATAATATGTATAGTGTAGCAGGGTAACAGCGAGTAAATATATATAGTGTAGCAGGGTAACAGCGAGTAAATATAATATGTATAGTGTAGCAGGGTAACAGCGAGTAAATATAATATGTATAGTGTAGCAGGGTAACAGCGAGTAACAATATTTATATACCGTAACAAGGTAACAGCAAGTAACAATACTACAGTATCGCAGAGTAACAGAAAGTAACAATACTGTGCACAATGTAGCAGGGTAACAGAAAGTAACAATACTGTGTACAGTGTAGCAAGGTAACAGCAAGTAACAATACTGTGTACAGTGTAGCAAGGTAACAGCAAGTAACAATACTGTGTACAGTGTAGAAAGGTAACAGCAAGTAACAATACTATGTACAGTGCAGCAAGGTAACAGCGAGTAACAATACCATGTACAGTGTAGCAAGGTAACAGCAAGTAACAATACTGTGTACAGTGTAGAAAGGTAACCGCAAGTAACAATAGTGTGTACAGTGTAGCAAGGTAACAGTGAGTAACAATACTGTGTACAATGTAGCAAGGTAATAGTGAGTAACAATAATGTGTACAGTGTAGAAGAGTAACAGTGGATAACAGTAATGTGTGCGGTGTAGAAGTGTAACAGTGAGTAACGTATGCATTGCAGCAAGGTAGCAGTGAATAACAATACAGTGTGCAGTGTAACAGGGTAACAGTGAGTAACAATACTGTATGTGATGTAACAAGGTAACAGTGAGTAACAATACTGTGTACAGAGTAACAAGGTAACAGAGAGTAACAATGTTGTGTGCAGTGTATCAAAGTAACATGTGAGTAAAAATACTGTGTATGGTGCAGCAGGGTTACAGCGAGTAACAATACTGTGTGCGGTGTAGCAAGGTAACAGCGAGTAACAATACTGTGTGTGGTGTAGCAAGGTAACAATGAGTAACAATACTGTGTGTGGTGTAGCAAGGTAACAGCGAGTAACAATACTGTGTGCGGTGTAGCAAGGTAACAGCAAGTAACAATACTGTGTGCGGTGTAGCAAGGTAACAGCGAGTAACAATACTGTGTGTGGTGTAGCAAGGTCACAGCGAGTAACAATACTGTGTGTGGTGTAGCAAGGTAACAGCGAGTAACAATACTGTGTGTGGTGTAGCAAGGTAACAATGAGTAACAATACTGTGTGTGGTGTAGCAAGGTAACAGCGAGTAACAATACTGTGTGTGGTGTATCAAGGTTACAGTGAGTAATAATACTATGTACAGTGTATTATTATTATCATTTATTTGCATAGCGCCGCCAAATTCCGTAGCACTGGGTACAATGATAGGGGTATACAATGACAAGGATTTGTGATAAAATACAAAACGAAACTAAACAAATCTAGTACAGGAGGCAGAGGGCCCTGTTCCGGAGAGATCACAGTCTACAAGTTTAGGGTGCAGTGACATAAGGTTGGAAGTAGCTTGTCACATCGGTTGTAGTTGCAGCTGTGAGTCAGGCAGTTCATGTATTAGTTTGGTTCGGATGCGGGATGGAGGAGAGATGGTAAGCCTCTCTGAATAGATGGGTTTTCAAGGAGCATCTGAAGCCATACAAGGTTGGAGACAGTCTTATGGAGTGGGGTAGAGATATCCAGAGGACAGGAGCAGCACGTGAGAAGTCTTGGAGACAGGAATGGGACGTAGAGATAACCGGAGTGGAGAGACGTAGGTCAGAGGTTGATTGAAGAGGACAGGATGGGGAATATTTCACGATGAGAGAGGAAATATAGTTGGGAGTTAGACTGTTTAGTGCTTTGTAAGTTAAGGTTAATACTTTAAATTGTATTCTGGAGTCTATGGGGAGCCAGTGTAGAGACTGGCAGAGCGGAGCAGCTGATGTAGATCGGCGACTTAGGTGGATGAATCTAGCAGAAGCATTCATAATAGATTGGAGGGAGGAGAGGCGGTGTTTTGGAGGCCATTTAGGAGTAGGTTGCAATAATCAATGCGTGACAAAATGAGGGATTGAATAAGTATTTTTGTCGTTATTTGATTAAGGAAGGGACGAATTCCGGAAATGTTGCGTAGGTATCAACGGCAGGATTTGGTAAGCGCTTGTATATGTGAGTTGAATGTGAGCTCTGAGTCTAGTGTGACCCCAAGACAGCGGACCTGAGGTGAGGTGTTGAGAATGGAGTCTCCAACTGTCAGAGAAATGTCAGGTGTTGGATGTCTCGAAGAGGGGGGGATAAGAAGCAGCTTAGTTTTGGACAGTGTAGTAGGGTAACAGTAAGTAACAATACTGTGTACAGGGTAACAGCGAGTAACAATACTGTGTACAGAGTAACAGGGTAACAGGAAGTAAAAATAGTGTGTACATTGTAGCAAGGTAACTACGAGTAACAATACTGTGTACAGTGTAGCGAGGTAACTGCGAGTAAAAAATACTGTGTATAGTGTAACAAGGTAACAGAAAGTAACAATACTGTGTTCAGTGTAGCAGGGTAACAGCAAGTAACAATACTATGTACAGTGTAGCAAGGTAACAGCAAGTAACAATACCATGTACAGTGTAGCAAGGTAACAGTGAGTAACAATACTGTGTACAGTGTAGCAGAGTAACAGTAAATAACAATAATGTTGGCGGTGTAAAAGTGTAACAGTGAGTAACAATACTGTGTGCAGTGTAGCAGGGTAACCGTGAGTAACAATACTGTATGCGGTGTATCAAGGTAACAGTGAGTAACAAGGTAACAGCAAGTTACAATGATGTGTGCAGTGTAGCAAAGTAACAGTGAGTAACAATATTGTATGCAGTGTAGCAGAGTAACAGTGAGTAACAATAGTATGTACAAGGTGGCAGGGTAACATTGAGTAACAATACTGTGTACAGAGTAACAGGATTACAGCGAGTAACAATACCATGTAGCAGGGTAACATTGAGTAACAATACTGTTTACAGTGTAGTAAGGTAACAGCGAGTAACAATACTGTTTACAGTGTAGCAAGGTAACTGCGAGTAAAAATAATGTGTACAGTATAGCAAGGTAACAGAAAGTAACAATACAGTGTTCAGTGTAGCAGGGTAACAGCAAGTAACATTACTGTGTACAGTGTAGCAAGGTAACAGCGAGTAACAATACTGTGTATAGTGTAGCAGGGTAACAGCGAGTAAATATAATATATATAGTGTAGCAGGGTAACAGCGAGTAAATATAATATGTATAGTGTAGCAGGGTAACAGCGAGTAAATATATATAGTGTAGCAGGGTAACAGCGAGTAAATATAATATGTATAGTGTAGCAGGGTAACAGCGAGTAAATATAATATGTATAGTGTAGCAGGGTAACAGCGAGTAACAATATTTATATACCGTAACAAGGTAACAGCAAGTAACAATACTACAGTATCGCAGAGTAACAGAAAGTAACAATACTGTGCACAATGTAGCAGGGTAACAGAAAGTAACAATACTGTGTACAGTGTAGCAAGGTAACAGCAAGTAACAATACTGTGTACAGTGTAGCAAGGTAACAGCAAGTAACAATACTGTGTACAGTGTAGAAAGGTAACAGCAAGTAACAATACTATGTACAGTGCAGCAAGGTAACAGCGAGTAACAATACCATGTACAGTGTAGCAAGGTAACAGCAAGTAACAATACTGTGTACAGTGTAGAAAGGTAACCGCAAGTAACAATAGTGTGTACAGTGTAGCAAGGTAACAGTGAGTAACAATACTGTGTACAATGTAGCAAGGTAATAGTGAGTAACAATAATGTGTACAGTGTAGGAGAGTAACAGTGAATAACAGTAATGTGTGCGGTGTAGAAGTGTAACAGTGAGTAACGTATGCATTGCAGCAAGGTAGCAGTGAATAACAATACAGTGTGCAGTGTAACAGGGTAACAGTGAGTAACAATACTGTATGTGATGTAACAAGGTAACAGTGAGTAACAATACTGTGTACAGAGTAACAAGGTAACAGAGAGTAACAATGTTGTGTGCAGTGTATCAAAGTAACATGTGAGTAAAAATACTGTGTATGGTGCAGCAGGGTTACAGCGAGTAACAATACTGTGTGCGGTGTAGCAAGGTAACAGCGAGTAACAATACTGTGTGTGGTGTAGCAAGGTAACAATGAGTAACAATACTGTGTGTGGTGTAGCAAGGTAACAGCGAGTAACAATACTGTGTGCGGTGTAGCAAGGTAACAGCAAGTAACAATACTGTGTGCGGTGTAGCAAGGTAACAGCGAGTAACAATACTGTGTGTGGTGTAGCAAGGTCACAGCGAGTAACAATACTGTGTGTGGTGTAGCAAGGTAACAGCGAGTAACAATACTGTGTGTGGTGTAGCAAGGTAACAATGAGTAACAATACTGTGTGTGGTGTAGCAAGGTAACAGCGAGTAACAATACTGTGTGTGGTGTATCAAGGTTACAGTGAGTAATAATACTATGTACAGTGTATTATTATTATCATTTATTTGCATAGCGCCGCCAAATTCCGTAGCACTGGGTACAATGATAGGGGTATACAATGACAAGGATTTGTGATAAAATACAAAACGAAACTAAACAAATCTAGTACAGGAGGCAGAGGGCCCTGTTCCGGAGAGATCACAGTCTACAAGTTTAGGGTGCAGTGACATAAGGTTGGAAGTAGCTTGTCACATCGGTTGTAGTTGCAGCTGTGAGTCAGGCAGTTCATGTATTAGTTTGGTTCGGATGCGGGATGGAGGAGAGATGGTAAGCCTCTCTGAATAGATGGGTTTTCAAGGAGCATCTGAAGCCATACAAGGTTGGAGACAGTCTTATGGAGTGGGGTAGAGATATCCAGAGGACAGGAGCAGCACGTGAGAAGTCTTGGAGACAGGAATGGGACGTAGAGATAACCGGAGTGGAGAGACGTAGGTCAGAGGTTGATTGAAGAGGACAGGATGGGGAATATTTCACGATGAGAGAGGAAATATAGTTGGGAGTTAGACTGTTTAGTGCTTTGTAAGTTAAGGTTAATACTTTAAATTGTATTCTGGAGTCTATGGGGAGCCAGTGTAGAGACTGGCAGAGCGGAGCAGCTGATGTAGATCGGCGACTTAGGTGGATGAATCTAGCAGAAGCATTCATAATAGATTGGAGGGAGGAGAGGCGGTGTTTTGGAGGCCATTTAGGAGTAGGTTGCAATAATCAATGCGTGACAAAATGAGGGATTGAATAAGTATTTTTGTCGTTATTTGATTAAGGAAGGGACGAATTCCGGAAATGTTGCGTAGGTATCAACGGCAGGATTTGGTAAGCGCTTGTATATGTGAGTTGAATGTGAGCTCTGAGTCTAGTGTGACCCCAAGACAGCGGACCTGAGGTGAGGTGTTGAGAATGGAGTCTCCAACTGTCAGAGAAATGTCAGGTGTTGGATGTCTCGAAGAGGGGGGGATAAGAAGCAGCTTAGTTTTGGACAGTGTAGTAGGGTAACAGTAAGTAACAATACTGTGTACAGGGTAACAGCGAGTAACAATACTGTGTACAGAGTAACAGGGTAACAGGAAGTAAAAATAGTGTGTACATTGTAGCAAGGTAACTACGAGTAACAATACTGTGTACAGTGTAGCGAGGTAACTGCGAGTAAAAAATACTGTGTATAGTGTAACAAGGTAACAGAAAGTAACAATACTGTGTTCAGTGTAGCAGGGTAACAGCAAGTAACAATACTATGTACAGTGTAGCAAGGTAACAGCAAGTAACAATACCATGTACAGTGTAGCAAGGTAACAGCAAGTAACAATACTGTGTACAGTGTAGAAAGGTAACGGCAAGTAACAATACTGTGTACAGTGTAGCAAGGTAATATCGAGTAACAATACTGTGTACAGTGTAGCAGAGTAACAATACTGTGTACAGTGTAGCAAAGTGACAACAAGTAACAATACTGTGTACAGTGTAGCAGAGTAACAGTAAATAACAATAATGTGGGCGGTGTAAAAGTGAGTAACAATAATGTGTGCAGTGTAGCAGGGTAACCATGAGTAACAATACTGTATGCGGTGTATCAAGGTAACAGTGAGTAACAAGGTAACAGCAAGTTACAATGATGTGTGCAGTGTAGCAAAGTAACAGTGAGTAACAATATTGTATGCAGTGTAGCAGAGTAACAGTGAGTAACAATAGTATGTACAAGGTGGCAGGGTAACATTGAGTAACAATACTGTGTACAGAGTAACAGGATTACAGCGAGTAACAATACCATGTAGCAGGGTAACATCGAGTAACAATACTGTTTACAGTGTAGTAAGGTAACAGCGAGTAACAATACTGTGTACAGTGTAGCAAGGTAACTGCGAGTAAAAATAATGTGTATAGTGTAGCAAGGTAACAGAAAGTAACAATACTGTGTACAGTGTAGCAAGGTAACAGCAAGTAACAATACTATGTACAGTGTAGCAAGGTAACAGCAAGTAACAATACCATATACAGTATAGCAAGGTAACAGCAAGTAACAATACCATGTACAGTGTAGCAAGCTAACAGCAAGTTACAATACTGTGTACAGTGTAGAAAGGTAGCAGATGCATTCTTAATAGATTGGAGGGAGGAGAGACGGTGTTTGGAAGGCCATTTAGGAGTAGGTTGAAATAATCAATTCCTTTTTTGATTAAGGAAGGAACGAATTCAGGAAATGTTGCATAGGTATCAACGGCAGGATTTGGTAAGCACTTGTATATGTGAGTTGAATGTGAGCTCTGAGTCTAGTGTGACCCCAAGACAGCGGACCTGAGGTGAGGTGTTGAGAATGGAGTCTCCAACTGTCAGAGAAATGTCAGGTGTTGGATGTCTCGAAGAGGGGGGAATAAGAAGCAGTTCAGTTTTGGACAGTGTAGTAGGGTAACAGCAAGTAACAATACTGTGTACAGGGTAACAGGGTAACAGTGAGTAACAATAGTGTGTACATTGTAGCAAGGTAACAGAGAGTAACAATACTGTGTACAGGGTAACAGGGTAACAGTGAGTAACAATAGTGTGTACATTGTAGCAAGGTAACAGAGAGTAACAATACTGTGTACAGAGTAACAGGGTAACAGGAAGTAACAATAGTGTGTACATTGTAGCAAGGTAACTGCGAGTAAAAATACTGTGTATAGTGTAGCAAGGTAACAGAAAGTAGCAATACTGTGTTCAGTGTAGCAGGGTAACAGCAAGTAACAATACCATGTACAGTGTCGCAAGGTAACAGCAAGTAACAATACTGTGTACAGTGTAGAAAGGTAACGGCAAGTAACAATACTGTGTACAGTGTAGCAAGGTAATATCGAGTAACAATACTGTGTACAGTGTTGCAGAGTAACAATACTGTGTACAGTGTAGCAAAGTGACAACAAGTAACAATACTGTGTACAGTGTAGAAGATTAACAGCGAGTAACAATACTGTGTACAGCGTAGCAGAGTAACAGTGAATAACAATAATGTGGCCGGTGTAAAATTGTAACAGTAAGTAACAATACTGTGTGCAGTGTAGCAGGGTAACCGTGAGTAACAAGCTAACAGCGAGTAACAATGATGTATGCAGTTTAGCAAAGTAACAGTGAGTAACAATATTGTATTAAGTGTAGCAGAGTAACAGTAAGTAACAATAGTATGTACAAGGTGGCAGGGTAACATTGAGTAACAATACTGTGTACAGGTTAACAGGATTACAGCGAGTAACAATACCATGTAGCATGGTAACATCGAGTAACAATACTGTTTACAGTGTAGTAAGGTAACAGCGAGTAACAATACTGAGTTCAATGTAGTAGGGAAACAGTAGTAACAATACTGTGTACAGTGTAGCAGGAAAACAGTGAGTAATAATGCTGTGTACAGTGTAGTAGGGTAACAGCAGGTAACAATACTGTGTGCGGTGTAGCAAGTTAACAGCGAGAAACAATACTGTGTGTGGTGTAGCAAGGTAACAGTGAGTAATAATACGGTGTACAGTGTAGTAGGGTAACAGCAAGTAACAATACTGCGTACAGAGTAACAGGGTAACAGCGAGTAACAATAGTGTTAACAGTGTAGCAAGGTAACTGTGAGTAAAAATACTGTATACAGTGTAGCAAGGTAATAGCGAGTAACAATACTGTATACAGTGTAGCAGGATAACAGTGAGTAACAATACTGTGTACAGTATAGCAGCCTAACAGCAAGTAACAATACTGTGTACAGTGTAGCAAGGTAACAGTGAGTAACATTACTGTGTACAGTGTAGCAGGGTAACAGCGAGTAACAATACTGTGTACAGTGTAGCAGGATAACAGCGAGTAACAATACTGTGTACAGAGTAACCGGATAACAGGGAGTAGCAATACTGTGTACAGTGTAGCATTGTAACAATACTGTGTACAGAGTAACAAGGTAACATTTAGTAACAATACTGCGTACAGAGTAACAGGGTAACAGCGAGTAACAATAGTGTTAACAGTGTAGCAAGGTAACTGTGAGTAAAAATACTGTATACAGTGTAGCAAGGTAATAGCGAGTAACAATACTGTATACAGTGTAGCAGGATAACAGTGAGTAACAATACTGTGTACAGTATAGCAGCCTAACAGCAAGTAACAATACTGTGTACAGTGTAGCAAGGTAACAGTGAGTAACATTACTGTGTACAGTGTAGCAGGGTAACAGCGAGTAACAATACTGTGTACAGTGTAGCAGGATAACAGCGAGTAACAATACTGTGTACAGAGTAACCGGATAACAGGGAGTAGCAATACTGTGTACAGTGTAGCATTGTAACAATACTGTGTACAGAGTAACAAGGTAACATTTAGTAACAATACTGTGTACAATGTAGCAAAGTTACAGTGAGTAACAATACTGTGTACAGTGTAGCAGGGTAACAGCGAGTAACAATACTGTGTACAGTGTAGCAGGATAACAGGGAGTAACAATACTGTGTACAGAGTAACCGGATAACAGGGAGTAGCAATACTGTGTACATTGTAGCAGGGGAAAAGAGAGTAACAATACTGTGTACCGTGTAGCAAGGTAACAGTGAGTAACAATACTGTGTACAGTTTAGCATTGTAACAATACTGTGTACAGAGTAACAAGGTAACATTTAGTAACAATACTGTGTACAATGTAGCAAGGTTACAGTGAGTAACAATACTGTGTACAGTGTAGCAGAGTAACAGTGAATAACAATAATGTGTGCGGTGTAGAAGTGTAGCAGTGAGTAACAATACTGTATGTGTTGTAACAAGGTAACAGTGAGTAACAATACTGTATGCGATGTAGCAAGGTAACCATGAGTAATAATGCTGTGTGCAGTGTAGCAAAGTAACAGTGAGTAACAATACTGTATGCAGTGTAGATGAGTAACAGTGAGTAACAATACTGTATACAAGGTGGCAGGGTAACAGCGCGTAACAATACTTTGTACAGAGTAACTGGATTAGAGCAAGTAACAATACTATGTAGCAGGGTAACAGCTAGTAACAATACTGTGTACAGTGTAGCAAGGTAACATCGAGTAACAATACTGTGTTCAGTGTAGTAGGGAAACAATAGTAACAATACTGTGTACAGTGAAGCAGGGAAACAGTGAGTAATAATTCTATGCACAGTGTAGTAGGGTAACAGCAGGTAACAATACTGTGTACAGTGCAGCAGGGTAACAGTGAGTAACAATACTGTGTGCGATGTAGCAAGGTAACAGCGAGTAACAATACTGTGTACAGTATAGTAGGGTAACAACAAGTAACAATACTGTGTACAGAGTAACAGTGAGTAACAATAGTGTTAATAGTGTAGAAGGGTAACTGCGAGTAACAATACTGTGTACAGTGTAGCAAGGTAACAGAAAGTAACAATACTGTGTACAGTGTAGCAAGGTAACATCAAGTAACAATACTGTGTACAGTGTAGCAAGGTAACAGCAAGTAACAATACAGTGTATAGTGTAGCAAGGTAACAGCAAATAACAATACTGTGTACAGTGTAGCAAGGTAATAGCGAGTAACAATACTGTGTACAGTTTAGCAGAGTAACAATACTGTGTACAGTGTAGCAGAGTGACAGCAAGTAACAATACTGTGTACAGTGTAGCAGGATAACAGTATTGTGTACAGTATAGCAGCCTAACAGCAAGTAACAATACTATGTACAGTGTAGCAAGGTAACAGTGAGTAACAATGCTGTGTACAGTGTAGTAGGATAACAGCGAGTAACAAAACTGTGTACAGTGTAACAGGGTAATAGCAAGTAACAATACTGTGTTCAGTGTAGAAGGGTAAAAGCGAGTAACAATACTGTGTACAGTGTAGCAGGGTATCAGCGAATAACAATACTGTCTACAGTGTAGCAGGATAACAGCGAGTAACAATACTGTGTACAGAGTAACCGGGTAACAGGGAGTCTCAGTACTGTGTACAGTGTAGCAGGTGAACAGAGAGTAAAAATACTGTGTACAGTGTAGCAAGGTAACAGTGAGTAACAATACTGTGTACAGTGTAGCATTGTAACAGCGAGTAACAATATTGTGGACAGAGTAACAGGGTAAGATTTATTAACAATACTGTGTACAATGTAGTACGGTAACAGTGAGTAACAATACTGTGTACAGTATAGCAGCCTAACAGCAAGTAACAATACTGTGTACAGTGTAGCAAGGTAACAGTGAGTAAAAATGCTGTGTACAGTGTAGTAGGATAACAGCAAGTAACAATACTGTGTACAGTGTAGAGGGTAACAATGAGTAACAATTCTATGTACTGTGTAGAGGGTAACAATGAGTAACAATTCTATGTACAGTGTAGCAGAGTAAAAAGTTGGTAACAATACAGTGCTGTGCGTGACCTCTGCACTATGAGGATGATGCAGAAGGGATATACGTTTATGTCTAATCTGTCTGTTGAGTAAACAGAGTCTGTTTGTGTTTTACACAACGGGTTATTGGTTCTGACTGAATGTTAAGTGCAAATGAATGTACCGTTCACAAGATATAAACATGGTAATAATTGTACATAATGATGTGCTTATACACAGCCCCATAACAAGAACCTTTGTAAATAAACAAAACATTTATTACCATTAGTGACGTGAACAGAACACAGCAGCCTCCAACACCCATAAATAAAAGGGAGGCTGGCAGGAACAGGGAGAGGCCTGGGGAGAGAGTGAGGAAATGGGTTACTGAGAGGCCTGGGGAGAGAGCTGGAGTAGGTGAGTCAGTGAGAGGCCTGGAGAGACAGCTGGGGTAGGTGAGTCAGTGAGAGGCCTGGGTAGATAGCTGGGGTAGGTGAGTCAGTGAGTGGCCTGGGGAGAGAGCTGGGGTAGGTGAGTCAGTGAGTGGCCTGGGGAGAGAGCTGGGGTAGGTGAGTTAGTTAGAGGCCTGGGGAGACAGCTGGGGTAGGTGAGTTAGTGAGAGGCCTGGGGAGACAGCTGGGGTAGGTGAGTCAGTGAGAGGCCTGGGGAGACAACTGGGGTAGGTGAGTCAGTGAGAGGCCTGGGGAGACAGCTGGGGTAGGTGAGTCAGTAGGAGGCCTGGGGATACAGCTGGGGTAGGTGAGTCAGTGAGAGGCCTGGGTAGATAGCTGGGGTAGGTGAGTCAGTGAGTGGCCTGGGGAGAGAGCTGGGGTAGGTGAGTCAGTGAGAGGCCTGGGGAGACAGCTGGGGTAGGTGAGTCAGTGAGAGGCCTGGGGAGACAACTGGGGTAGGTGAGTCAGTGAGAGGCCTGGGGAGACAGCTGGGGTAGGTGAGTCAGTAGGAGGCCTGGGGATACAGCTGGGGTAGGTGAGTCAGTGAGAGGCCTGGGTAGACAGCTGGGGTAGGTGAGTTAGTGAGAGGCCTGGGTAGACAGCTGGGGTAGGTGAGTCAGTGAGAGGCCTGGGAGACAGCTGGGGTAGGTGAGTCCGTGAGAGGTCTGGGGAGAGAGCTGGAGTAGGTGAGTCAGTGAGAGGCCTGGGGAGACAGCTGGGGTAGGTGAGTCAGTGAGAGGCCTGAAAAGACAGCTGGGGTAGGTGAGTCAGTGAGAGGCCTGAAAAGACAGCTGGGGTAGATGAGTCAGTGAGAGGTCTGAAAAGACAGCTGGGGTAGATGAGTCAGTGAGAGGTCTGGGGAGACAGCTGGGGTAGGTGAGTCAGTGAGAGATCTGGGGAGACTTCTGGGGTGTAAGGAGCAATGAGACGTCTCTGCAGAGAGTAAGAGAGGTTGGGGATTTAAGCGTTAGGTGTCAGAGGAAATGTGTTTATTGAGAAGTGAGGGGCGGTGTTGTACGTACCTCGAGGATTAGTGCAGGAATAAACCACCATCAGACAAGAGACAGCAACCAGGGCCCTAAAAAACGAGACAATGTTAGAGCAATACATGAGGGGAAGAGGGAAACAGGTGTCATGTGATCATTACATGGAATATCTGCACTCTGGGATATTTATTTGTTATTATGATGTTAAAACTCTTTTATTAAATGTCTTATTGTCTGAGAGCTCAAACGATTTTGGTAACTGTAAAATCTTCAGCAGTACAGAGATAGATGTATGTATACACTTACATACACACACTGTGCCACACATTCACATATACACAAACTGTAGCACACTCACATACACATACACTCACATACACACACTGTGCCACACATTCACATACACACACATACACTCACATACACACACTGTGCCACACATACACATATACACACACTGTGCCACACATACACATATACACAGACTGTACCACACTCACATGCACGCACTGTGCCACACACACATATACACACACTGTGCCACACATACCCATATACACAGACTGAAGCACACTCACATACACACACTGTGGTACACAGATACACACTCACATGCACACACTGTGCAACACATACACATATACACAAACTGTAGCACACTAACATACACACACATACACTTACATACACACACTGTGCCACACATACACAGACTGTAGCACACTCACATGCACACACTGTGGCACACACATACACACTCACATACATACACTCACTGTGCCACACATACACTTGCATAAACACACTGTGGCACACATACACACTCACATACATACACACACTGTGCCACACATACACACACATACACTCACATACACACACTGTGGCACACATACACACTCACATACATACACACACTGTGCCATACACATATACACACACTGTGCCACACATGCACACTCACATACATACACAGTCGCACACTGTGCCACACATACACACTCACATACACACACTGTGCCACACATACACTTGCATACACACACTGTGGCACACATACACACTCACATACATACACACACTCTGCCACACACATACACATATACACACACTGTGCCACACATACACACTCACATACATTCACAGTCACAAACTGTGCCACACATACACACTGACATACACACACTGTGCCACACATACACACTCACATACATACACACACTTTCTCACACACTCACATACACACACTGTGTGTATGCTAAACTCACCCTTTCTGTGCCGCAGTAGATTGCAAAAATCAGCACCTACGGCCGCCCACGGCTGCCCACGGCACAGTGCTCTTTTTCAATGGGGTGACGTTTCCACCTCTAAACCAATAGCTGTGCGTGTCATCTGACACAGCTATTGCCTTAGAGGTGGAAACGTCACCTCGTTGATAAAGAGCGTTGTGTTGTGGGCGACCGGAGGCGCTGATTTTACTGATCTACTACTATATCCCTTTTAAACCTTTTTTATACATTTATTTAAATAATACACATATAGTTTATATTAAATATGTGTATATATTTAGTTTAATGCTTTATTTTAATGTGTTTTACATATGTTTTGTTAACTTTTTTTTAGCTCTAACAGACCTCAAATTGCGCTAAATTTTCTAGCACTGTAATGGGCTGTGCTTGAGCGCAACACGTAACTTTTTACTAATATGAGTGATGTCTAGCGCATTTGCAATAACAATTGAAAGAATAAGGTGCGCTAAGGGGATATCGGCAGCACTAAACTTTCTCTGGTAATACTTCTTTACAATGGACTGGTAATAACAATGTGTGTGCTAATCCTGGCACGGTCCAGCGATATTGATTGTGCTCCACTTGTAATCTAGTGCTAGATGTTTAGAAATGATAATATTACGTATCAGATTAAATTTATTACTATCTCTTACCATTTGTCAGTATATACTTTTTGGTTATATGTTTGCATTTTCAGTCTATACCACTGATATATGTTGGGGTTGCTATTAAATGAATGCACTTGGGGACATTACACGAGGTCACAGTTCATATTTTTATATACATACTGTATGAGATGTATTATTCATGGCTCACATTTGTAGGGTTAGTTATTTATTACACATCATCATTGTTTTATTTCATGTCTAATTATATGTTGGGATGTAATATTTACACAGCCAAATTGATTTTATATTTTATCATGGTATCACTGGCGGCTCCAGTGTGAAGATCTAAAGCTAGTAGAGGGTTAAAATAAATAGAGAGAACTACAGATACAGAAGAAAACCAATTTCACAGAGAGCAATATCCCTACCCAGCAGTTTAATGTCCCTTTAATTGTTGTATATATAAGCTGCATTACAAAAGAGCTAAACAAAATATAAATAACAATGTAAAACTGCCATATTATATTTATTGTGACTGTAAATAACTGTACCCCCTGTTCTAAGCAATCTCATGGTTGGGATTGGCAATCAGCAGCACTTTAAATGAAACCTAGGGTACAGATTTGTTTTTTACACTATAGAGAGAGTAAGTCAAGCACTCATCTTACACAGAAGCAATAAGTGGTTAATCTGCCTTCAAATGGACATTAAAAGGATATGGAACCCCAAATTTGTATTTCATGATTCAGATAGAGCATGTGATTTTAAATAACTTTCTTATTTACGTCTATTATCAGTTTTTCTTCGTTCTCTTGGTATCTTTTGTTTAAAAGCTGGGGCGTAAGATCAGGAGTGTGCACGTGTCTGGAGAACTAAATGGCAGCAGTTTTGCAAAAATGTTATCGATTTGCAAGAGCACTAGATGGCAGCACTATTTCCTGTCATGTAGTACTAATGTTATACATTAGCAAGAGCACTAGAGGGCAGCACTATTTCCTGTCATGTAGTACTAATGTTATACATTAGCAAGAGCACTAGATGGCAGCACTATTTCCTGTCATGTAGTACTAATGTTATACATTAGCAAGAGCACTAGATGGCAGCACTATTTCCTGTCATGTAGTACTAATGTTATACATTAGCAAGAGCACTAAATGGCAGCACTATTTCCTGTCATGTAGTACTAATTTTATACATTAGCAAGAGCACTAGATGGCAGCACTATTTCCTGTCATGTAGTACTAATGTTATACATTAGCAAGAGCACTAGAGGGCAGCACTATTTCCTGTCATGTAGTACTAATGTTATACATTAGCAAGAGCACTAGATGGCAGCACTATTTCCTGTCATGTAGTACTAATGGTATACATTAGCAAGAGCACTAGATGGCAGCACTATTTCATGTCATGTAGTACTAATGGTATACATTAGCAAGAGCACTAGATGGCAGCACTATTTCCTGTCATGTAGTACTAATGTTATACATTAGCAAGAGCACTAGAGGGCAGCACTATTTCCTGTTATGTAGTACTAATGTTATACATTAGCAAGAGCACTAGATGGCAGCACTATTTCCTGTCATGTAGTACTAATGTTATACATTAGCAAGAGCACTAGAGGGCAGCACTATTTCCTGTCATGTAGTACTAATGTTATACATTAGCAAGAGCACTAGATGGCAGCTCTACTTCCTGTCATGTAGTACTAATGTTATACATTAGCAAGAGCACTAGATGGCAGCACTATTTACTGTCATGCAGTACTAATGTTATACATTAGCAAGAGCACTAGAGGGCAGCAATATTTCCTGTCATGCAGTACTAATGTTATACATTAGCAAGAGCACTAGATGGCAGCAATATTTCCTGTCATGCAGTACTAATGTTATACATTAGCAAGAGCACTAGAATGCAGCACTATTTCCTGTCATGTAGTACTAATGTTATACATTAGCAAGAGCACTAGATGGCAGCACTATTTCCTGTCATGTAGTACTAATGGTATACATTAGCAAGAGCACTAGATGGCAGCACTATTTCCTGTCATGTAGTACTAATGGTATACATTAGCAAGAGCACTAGAGGGCAGCACTATTTCCTGTCATGTAGTACTAATGTTATACATTAGCAAGAGCACTAGATGGCAGCACTATTTCCTGTCATGTAGTACTAATGGTATACATTAGCAAGAGCACTAGATGGCAGCACTATTTCATGTCATGTAGTACTAATGTTATACATTAGCAAGAGCACTAGATGGCAGCACTATTTCCTGTCATGTAGTACTAATGTTATACATTAGCAAGAGCACTAGAGGGCAGCACTATTTCCTGTCATGTAGTACTAATGTTATACATTAGCAAGAGCACTAGATGGCAGCACTATTTCCTGTCATGTAGTACTAATGTTATACATTAGCAAGAGCACTAGAGGGCAGCACTATTTCCTGTCATGTAGTACTAATGTTATACATTAGCAAGAGCACTAGATGGCAGCTCTACTTCCTGTCATGTAGTACTAATGGTATACATTAGCAAGAGCACTAGATGGCAGCACTATTTCCTGTCATGTAGTACTAATGGTATACATTAGCAAGAGCACTAGATGGCAGCACTATTTACTGCCATGCAGTACTAATGTTATACATTAGCAAGAGCACTAGAGGGCAGCAATATTTCCTGTCATGCAGTACTAATGTTATACATTAGCAAGAGCACTAGATGGCAGCAATATTTCCTGTCATGTAGTACTAATGTTATACATTAGCAAGAGCACTAGAATGCAGCACTATTTCCTGTCATGTAGTACTAATGTTATACATTAGCAAGAGCACTAGATGGCAGCACTATTTCCTGTCATGTAGTACTAATGGTATACATTAGCAAGAGCACTAGAGGGCAGCACTATTTCCTGTCATGTAGTACTAATGGTATACATTAGCAAGAGCACTAGATGGCAGCACTATTTCCTGTCATGTAGTACTAATGGTATACATTAGCAAGAGAACTAGAGGGCAGCACTATTTCCTGTCATGTAGTACTAATGTTATACATTAGCAAGAGCACTAGATGGCAGCACTGTTTCCTGTCATGTAGTACTAATGTTATACATTAGCAAGAGCACTAGATGGCAGCACTGTTTCCTGTCATGTAGTACTAATGTTATACATTAGCAAGAGCACTAGAGGGCAGCACTATTTCCTGTCATGTAGTACTAATGTTATACATTAGCAGGAGCACTAGATGGCAGCACTATTTCCTGTCATGTAGTACTAATGTTATACATTAGCAGGAGCACTAGATGGCAGCACTATTTCCTGTCATGTAGTACTAATGTTATACATTAGCAGGAGCACTAGATGGCAGCACTATTTCCTTTCATGTAGTAATAATGTTATACATTAGCAAGAACACTAGAGGGCAGCACTATTTCCTGTCATGTAGTACTAATGGTATACATTAGCAAGAGCACTAGAGGGCAGCACTGTTTCCTGTCATGTAGTACTAATGGTATACATTAGCAAGAGCACTAGAGGGCAGCACTGTTTCCTGTCATGTAGTACTAATGTTATACATTAGCTAGAGCACCAGAGGGCAGCACTATTTCCTGGCATGTAGTACTAATGGTATACATTAGCAAGAGCACTAGAGGGCAGCACTATTTCCTGTAATGTAATACTAATGGTATACATTAGCAAGAGCACTAGAGGGCAGCACTATTTCCTGTCATGTAGTACTAATGGTATACATTAGCAAGAGCACTAGAGGGCAGCACTATTTCCTGTCATGTAGTACTAATGGTATACATTAGCAAGAGCACTAGAGGGCAGCACTGCTTCCTGTCATGTAGTACTAATGGTATACATTAGCAAGAGCACTAGAGGGCAGCACTATTTCCTGTCATGTAGTACTAATGGTATACATTAGCAAGAGCACTAGATGGCAGCACTATTTCCTGTCATGTAGTAATAATGTTATACATTAGCAAGAGCACTAGATGGCAGCACTATTTCCTGTCATGTAGTACTAATGTTATACATTAGCAAGAGCACTAGAGGGCAGCACTATTTCCTGTTATGTAGTACTAATGGTATACATTAGCAAGAGCACTAGATGGCAGCACTATTTCCTGTCATGTAGTACTAATGTTATACATTAGCAAGAGCACTAGAGGGCAGCACTATTTCCTGTCATGTAGTACTAATGTTATACATTAGCAAGAGCACTAGATGGCAGCACTATTTCCTGTCATGTAGTACTAATGTTATACATTAGCAAGAGCACTAGATGGCAGCACTATTTCCTGTCATGTAGTACTAATGTTATACATTAGCAAGAGCACTAGAGGGCAGCACTATTTCCTGTCATGTAGTACTAATGGTATACATTAGCAAGAGCACTAGAGGGCAGCACTATTTCCTGTCATGTAGTACTAATGGTATACATTAGCAAGAGCACTAGAGGGCAGCACTATTTCCTGTCATGTAGTTCTAATGTTATACATTAGCAAGAGCACTAGATGGCAGCACTATTTCCTGTCATGTAGTACTAATGTTATACATTAGCAAGAGCACTAGAGGGCAGCACTATTTCCTGTCATGTAGTGCTCCAGACACCTACCTAGGTATCTCTTCAACAAAGAATATCATGGGAACAAAGCAAATTTGATAATAGAAGTAAATTGGAAACATTTTTAAAATTGTATATTCTGTCTGAATCACAAAATATTTTTTGGGGGGTTTCATATCCCTTTAAACTCAGAATTCAATTGCCATTAATAAATCATTTTTATGAATTAAAATGAAACAATGCCATTATAGTGATTATTTATTTTGCCTGAACCAGCTACAAACAACACATCAATGTGTCAGAGCAGGGCACAAACTGATAGCTGCTAGTAACATGGAAAGTGCAAAGCAGCCAGTTGCGCTTCCTCCTTGTGTAAAGGGATTCCCAGCCAGAGATGACAGAACACAGTCAGTGAAAGTCATTAGAGGCCCCTATCTTGGAATTTTTGTGTATAGAGCTTTGAACTGTATTTTACACATAAAGGGCAGCTAAGGTACCTAACTGGGGATTAACACAAACTTTCAAACGGCAAAACAGTTGTTAAATTCCCAAAACATTGTGAACATATCAACATATCCCAGATAGTGCCAGAACCTATGTGACCCATTCTTCAAAGCAATAATTTAACAACAATAAAATGCTGCATATAGAGAAGAAAAGAGATAAAGGGGGCTTCCTAGTGTAGATAAAACCAGACAGGTGTCTACCATGAAGCCCAGTAACGAAGCATACTCACATAGGAATCAGCACATACAGGTGTCAATCATCACATGCTGAGAACTTTCAGTGTCTCGGCTCACTGATCCCACTAGGGTTGCCACCTCGGTCATGTTTTCCTGGACACTTATAAGTTACACATGCTGCAGGGTGCGCAGAGGGGAATATGTATAGTGCATCTGTCTAGTGCTGTCCAGAAACACAATACATGTTCCTCCCTGCACACCCTGCAGCATGTGTAACTCATAAGTGTCCAGGAAAATATGGCCGAGGTGGAAACCCTAGATCCCACGTGTCAGCTCCCGAAGGGTAAAAGTCCCGATCACTTCTTTATAAATTATCTGACTCCAAAGCTTAAAGTGAATGTAAATTAGGATGGTAAAGTGCCCGGTTTTAAAAAATTCGATTAAAAACAGGGGCTCCTTAATTCATCAAAATTTACATTTCACTTGTGCGCCCCTGTTTTTAATCACATTTTTAAAAACCGGACACTTTATCATCAAAATTCACTTTAATCAACTTTGATAAAACATTAAAATCAATACAAATGCTCTAGAAGCCACTCGCATAAAACACATAGTGCTAGAGCTTTTTATTGGTTTTAATAAAGCTTTATCAAGTAATAAAACTAATACAATCCCATGGAGAATCAACCTATTTTATATTCATGTATGCAAAAATGCATACAACATTTTGTGGGATGCATGGCCCTTTAACCCTAAATGTCTTCCTCCAATGCAAAAAATAATAACGTGACCACCCCCACTGCAATATAACTTGAGATTTCTTGAATTCCCAAACCACAAAATACCTTAACTGCATCTTTCCTCACTGCAGGAATTCAATAATTGAATCTCCACAATAAACCCTAACCATAAGTTAACCCATTAGCTATTAACTATACGACCTGACACAAACCTCAGTGGTGGTTCCTTTAATTAAGTTTTGGAGGACAATCTCTTACACTCATTGAGTCAGGACAGCATGTGGATGGACTTGTAGGTGTTCCATAGGCCAGTGCAGGAGAGGGTGGAAACACAGGTGTTCTGTTGGGGGTCCAGGGGTGTGACTGGGCAGTTTGGGTGTGACTAGATGCTGAACCAAAATGCAATAAACCCCAACTCCAACTGTCTCCCACAGCCATTTTCTATGATCGATGACTGAATCCATCCCCATACTTAACCCTAAATTCAACTTCACGCCATTGCAAACCCCCAACATGACCACCACCCTACATAATCAGCCCCTCCTCTTTACTTAGAAATTAAATAAAATTCTTAACTTGCAAGTTACAAATATATACTAATTGTATATATAAACACTGCCTTTAAATTTAAGTAACATTTTTATTTCATCTCATGAAGGAATCATGTGTGTTATTTTATTGATTATGTTCTGTGTTCACAGTGGTGAATACAGCAGATTTTGATTATTTGATCTATTTATATAGGTGTGTTTGCAGGATACTGGGGGTGAGTAACATATATGTATTCTTAGCAATCTTTTTTCTCACTTTGTTATTATTATTCTATTGATTATTATGATTTTTTTTTTTGTAATATCTCACCAGATGCTGCACCTTAGAGCTTGGCCAGAGAATTGATTTGTGGTCTTTTGACACCATAGTAATTTAATATTAATAATCAGACACAAGGTTACCCACCCTCCAATCTGTCGCAGAGACCGCAGGTAGACTGACGCCACGACAAGCTGAAGAGGCAAAAAGGTTCCTCCCAGAAAGAGACAGCCCAGGGTAAATCCAATGTTCAGGGCTCGTTCTTGAGGGATGCAGATAATCAGAGGCTTTCTAGGAAGGGAACCTGGATCTGTTGGAACCATTGTTGGGTGGGAGAGTAGACCTGTGGGGTAGGTTAGGTGCAGCAAGAGAGGCGCGCAGAGATGAAAACATAGAAAGTAGAAGGGATGGATATGAAATATATTTAATGGGGGGGGGGGGAGAGAGAGAAAGAGAGAGAGAGAGAGAGAAAGAGAGAGAGAGAGAGAGAGAGAGAGAGAGAGAGAGAAAGAGAGAGAGAGAGAGAGAGAGAGAGAGAGAGAGAGAGAGAGAAAGAGAGAGAGAGAGAGAGAGAGAGAGAGAGAGAGAGAAAGAGAGAGAGAGAGAGAGAGAGAGAGAAAGAGAGAGAGAGAGAGAGAGAGAGAGAGAGAGAGAGAGAGAGAGAGAGAGAGAGAGAGAAAGAGAGAGAGAGAGAGAGAGAGAGAGAAAGAGAGAGAGAGAGAGAGAGAGAGAGAGAGAGAGAAAGAGAGAGAGAGAGAGAGAGAGAGAGAAAGAGAGAGAGAGAGAGAGAGAGAGAGAGAGAGAGAGAGAGCAAGCGAGGGAGAAGGAAACAAAGGTTAATGGGTAATTTTGTACAACAGAAGATTGAGATGCAAGTGAAATAGAATCTGCTTCCAACAGTAAAATTAAGATGAGAATGCCGTTTAAATGGGCTATTTAAGAGTGAGAGGGGGGTCAGTGCAGGTGTAAAGATAGTAACAAAAATACTCACCAGTACTATCATTACTCCAAGTTTCAGGAACCTTCTGATCTGAAAAAAAGGGATTAAAATGAAAGTAAAAAAAGAGAGAGATAATCTGTACAAAATCTATACAATATTTAGTTTTATTAATGTTCAAAATAAGAAATTACCTAGATAGACAGACAGACATAACTATAGATAAATAGACAGACAAATAGATATAGATAGCTAGATACATCGATAGATGATAGATAGAGATAGCTAGCAGACTAGATAGATGATAGATAAATAGATAGATAGATGATAGATAGATAGATAGATAGATAGATAGATAGATAGATAGATAGAGAGATAGTGAGATTTATACTGTAGATAGATAGAGATAGGTAGATAGCTAGCTAGCTCAATAGATAGATAGATAGATAGATAGATAGATAGATAGATAGATAGATAGATAGATAGACAGATGATAGTGAGATATATAGATAGATAGAGATAAGTAGATAGCTAGCAAGCTAGATAGATGATAGATAGATAGAAAACGGAATGATTTTCTTTTATACCTAATCTACATATACATTATTAACAAGGCAACACTATATAACATTGTTGTTTGTGTTTATTGTGCATAGTACTGTTTAGGTGTATGCGCCTTTATTTTCTATTAGCTGACGCTACCCTATCATACGTATTGGGGAAATTCTCTTGAGAATAATTCATCCAGCTGTTATCAGTTTACCAAATTCCTAATAACTCATGTCTGTTTTATTAATGTCTAGAATCAGGGTTGTCAAACAGGGAATTGTTTTCTAAAAAAATAAAAATAAACTATAAGGCTGCCATATTGGGTGTTTTCACTATATATGAAATATATTCTTTCCAAAATACATATGATATTTATAGGTATAACAAAAGGTATTCAATAGCTGTGAGGCCCCTTCATATGCCAGCCTTTTCAGGAGTTGGTGGGATTTTGTCCTACCTCTTTGGAGTTCTAAATCATCTAGGTATTATAGCACTTTATAAGATTTAGTACATGTATCATAACAATTATACAGTTTTTTCATCTAGGTACCAAACACCAAGTCATTGAACTTGTTTTATCTTTAAACAACAATGAAGTAGACTTGATGTTTACTTTTGAGTTTGACTCTGAAGCAATGCTCGGCATTCTGTTGACTTGTCCCTTATTTCTGGGACAGGGAGGTGAGGGGACTTGTGGGTGTGGCTGACTGCAGTTTTGTAGACGGAGCATGTCCTGTGTGTGTCATGGGCGGAGTTGGGTTAGTCGATGCAAAGAGAAATTTGGAAAGGAGCAGTTGGTGACCTTCCAACCAGTAACTAAATTAATTCAAATGGGAGTAGAGTTCAAGGGACAGGAAAACTAAATATTTCCTTTAATGATTCAGATAGAGCATACAATTTTAAACAAGTTTCCAATGTATTTCTTTTAACTAATTTACTTTGTTTTCTATGTATCCTTTATTGAAAAGCATACCTAGAGTTGATGAGGCTTGAGGCAACATTCAAATTTGAGGCTTCTCTCTTATGTTTCATTCTTATTATCTATAAAGTACAGTACTGGACTGTATACCTGGTTGTGTACAATAATTCCCCTATTTTTTCTTTTATTTTTAGATAATAATTTATGTTTTGGTCTTTCATTGTACCTAATCTCTCAATAATAATGCAAGGAAAAGAAAAGGAAAAAAAGGAGAAAGAAAGAGAGAGATAAAGAGAACATGGTGAGAGAGAGTGAAAAACAGAGAGAAGGAAGGAATAACTGAAAAGTGAGGTGGAAGGGAGAGAGAAGAGAGAAAAGAGAGTGTGAAGGAGAGAAAAGAAAGGGAAGAGAATAAAGAGAATGGTTATAGAAGGAAGAGAGGGAAGAAGGCAGAATGGACAGAGAGGGGAGAGAGAGGAAGAGACAAAGGGGTATATTTATTAAAGTGCGATGAGACATGATACTATGTATCGTATTGCTCTCCGCATTCAGCGAGGTCTGTCGGACCTGATCCACACTGTCAGATCAGGTCCGACAGACCTTTGATAAATCGGCCTCTAAGAGACAAAAGAGTAGAGTCTAGATGAGAGAGTGCAGAGGGTGGAAAGAAAAATAAATGGAAGAACAAAAGGGGGGAGACAAAGAGAGATAAAGGAGAACTAGAGTCAGAAGATAAAATAAATTGGGAGATGGGGGAGAGAGGAGGGAGAGTGGGAGAAAGGAGAGAGGGAGATTGAAGCCACAGGAGGGGGAGATAGATTGTAAAGAGAGAAGAAGAGAGGAAGTAGTAAGAGCAAGGAGAGGGAAGAAAGTGAAGTTAGTGAATTAGATAACAGAAAAAGCGGAGGGGGAGACAAAGGAGGGGGCAATAGAGAAGGGAGAGAAGAAGGAAAGAGAGACAGGAGGTAAATGAGAGAGGAAATAGTAAAGCAAGAAGAGGATGACAGGGGAGAGTGTAAGAGGAAATAAGATATGTTAATAGCAGCTCATCACCACTGGTTTCAGGGGTTACAAACAGTGCCCATTCCCCTTCTATATGTTTATTGTTGCCTTTGTCCGAGACCCCATCATAAGTGAGGCCTTAGGGGTCACCTATTTGGCCTAACACTAGGGCTGCCTATGCTAGGTAGGCTCAGGAGCTGGAAGCTAGCTGCTGATTGGTGGCTGCACATATATGCCTCTTGTCATTGGCTCACTAATGTATTCAGCTGGCTCCCAGTGGCGCATTGCTGCTCCTTTAATAAAGGATACCAGGAATAAAGCAATATTGATGATATAAGTAAGCTGGAGAGTTGCTTACAAATATATTGAATCATGAAAGAATAACTAGTAGTGGCAAACCTAAGTGCCTAAGGTGCTACTAAACACAAATGTGCTGGCACTCTGATGTCATTGGCTGAAATTGTAGTGCCTAAAGTGACATTAAAATGCAAAAGACAAAGTGCTGTAGTTTCTTGCATATGACTGTGATTAACTCCTGCATAGGGGGCTGTAATCATAGTTAATGTCAGCTGTAGAGCAGCTATACATTACTGGGAGCTAGCTGAACACATCTGGTGAGCCAATGACAAGAGGCAGATATGTGAAGCCACTAATCAGCAGCTAGCTCCCAAAAGTGCATTGCTGCTTTGGTGGGCTGAATTCCGCTGTCGGAATTCAGCATTGCACACGAGTGCTATTTTGCATTCACATGCAATCCGTGATTGGCTGTGCGTGGGCAGGAGCATGATTGGCTGTGCGTGGGCAGGAGCTGTCAATCTCCACGGTCGGACGAGTCCGGGGAGATTGAAATTCGCCACGTAAGAGGTTAGGGAATAATGACTGCTTCTTGATAAATCCTGACTGCAGGTTCTTTTGTGAGAACCGTCAGTCATAGGCAGGCAAAGCGTTTGATAAATCTACCCCAATACTTCATGCTCTCTCCGAACCATGAAGGTTTATTTATGACCTTTAATAAATTATTTTATTTTTATAAAACAAATCCCACAAAACCTGCGAAAGTTGGGAGATTTATTCCATAACATTTAAAGACTAGCTAGAGAGGTTCCTCAAATATTAATGACCATTTAGGGATAAATTTAGTCACGTTCTTTCAGATTATTTGGATTTCTGTAATTTACAATTGTTTATTCTAGGTATTTTCCAAGCCTTATAAAGTCATTGATAAAGTTGCTGAATTTGGTTTGTTTAAAAGGAATTTCCAAATATAATGATCATCAGATATGAAATCTTTTGTTTTTGTTTTCATTTTAACAGCTGAGATTTTACTTAATATCTAGATAAACCAGCTCTCTAGACCAGGGATGACCTACTGGCGGCCCGTGTGCCATACACGGCCCTTTTCTTAACAGTAATGTGTGCCAATGTTTTTGTGGTCCAAGGAAAAAGTATGATTCAGATAAAGCAGCAATTTTAAACAACTTACCAATTAACTTCTCTTTTCTAACTTACTTTGTTCTTTTGGTATCCTTTGTTGCAAAGCATACCTAGGTAGGCTCAAGAACAGCAATGTATTACTGGGAGCTAGCTGCTAATTGGCGCCTCTTGTCACTGGCTCACCTGATGTGTTCAGCTAGCTGCCAGTAGTGCAGTGCTGCTCCTACAACAACAGATACCATTATGATGCAGCAAATTTGATAACTGAAGTAAATTTGAAATTTGTTTAAAATACTTCTCCTTTTTCAAATTGCCTAATCATACAATTGCCTAATCATACAATTGCCTAATCATACAATTGCCTAATCATACAATTGCCTAATCATACATTTTATCAATAATGAAACAGTAACTTTTCTTAATGAAATAAATTTGCAGTAAAGTTTCAAAAACATCCTAAAAATAGATTATTTGAAGAAGAAACACATTTACAGCACTCATTGTTTAAATATGAAAATATGGAATTGCACTTAAAACAGTAAATTAGATGCAAAGTGAAAGTTGATTTTCTCTGTAATTTATGATTTTTAATGCATTAGTGCAATATACACAGCACACGTCCTACATACTATGCTTTCAATAACTCATATATTGTTGTGGTATGGCTTTTAACGCTGAAAAAATGGCCATTCCATCGTAATGGCCAGGAACACATATTACGTGTCGTGTCGGTATAGCTATACCGCAAGTATTCTAGCCAATAACGCAACGTCCATTCCGCACTCAAAAAAAAAAATACTTTTTTTGTGTGGGATTTTTATAGCGCAGGTATTACAGGTTGTGCGTTCAGGCTAAAAATCTTGCGTTACAGCCTATACGGACGCGATCCATACCACCATCTGAGACCAGTAGTTATGGATTTTGCGAAACAAAAATGTTTCACAAAACTCATAACTAAACTGTTACAAAGTACACTAACACCCATAAACTACCTATTAACCCCTAAACCTCTGCCCTCCTGCATTGCAAACACTATTTACAATTTATTAACCCCTAATTTGCTTCCCACCCACATCGCGACTATTAAATAAACCTAATAACCCCTAATCTGCCGCCAACCCACATCGCCAACACTATTTGAATATATTAACCCCTAATCTGCCGCTCCCCGACATCGCCGCCCTACTATTATAAAGTTATTAACCCCTTAACCTCCAGCCTCCCACATCGCCGCCACTAAATAAACCTATTAACCCACAAATCGCTGGCCCCCCACATCGCAAAACACTAAATTAAACTATTAACCCCTAAACCTAACGCCCCCATAACTTTAAATTAAGATTACAATATTACTATATTTAAATAAATAAAAACTTACCTGTGAAATAAAAATAAACCTAACATTAAACTATAAATAAGGGGTATTTAGACTAGCGGTTTATGTTAGGTGTTAGGTTCAAACTTGACTTTTTTCCCCCATAAACATCAATGAGGTTGCGTTACGGAGATTTTTCATTCGGTACTTCAGGTGTTAGGTTTTTTTCTAACACTTTCTCCCCATTGATGTCTATGGGGAAAGCGTGCACGAGCATGTCATAGCTGCCCTTGGATTTTGTGCGGTATGGAGCGTATTGCCACCATATCGCACGCACAAGGAGGCTTTTCAGTAACTCGTAATGGCAGCGATATGGAGAGTGAAATAACTCAACTTTTTGGCGTTAGTTTTGCACCCTGTTTAGGTGAATAACAGTTATTTTAATTTTCAGATACTGATATATGTATAGTATATAAGTATTATATATGTATGATTAGTGATGTCGCGAGCTGAAAATTTTCCGTTCGTGAACGCGAACATCCGCAACTGTTCGCGAACGGGCGAACCGCCATTGACTTCAATAGGCAGGCGAATTTTAAAACCCACAGGGACTCTTTCTGGCCACAATAGTGATGGAAAATTTGTTTCAAGGGGACTAACACCTGAACTGTGGCATGCCGGAGGGGGATCCATGGCAAAACTCCCACGTAAAATTACATAGTTGATGCAGAGTCTGGTTTTAATCCATAAAGGGCATAAATCACCTAACATTCCTAAATTGTTTGGAATAACGTGCTTTAAAACATCAGGTATGATGTTGTATCGATCAGGTAGTGTAAGGGTTACGCCCGCTTCACAGTGACAGACCAAACTCCCCGTTTAACGCACCGCAAACAACCGCAAACAGTCCATTTGCACAACCACGAGATAGATAGATTTGATAGATAGATAGATAGATAGATAGATAGATACATATATTAGATAGATAGATCAATAGATGCAATATACATTTGATAGATACGATAGATAGATAGATTTGATAGATAAATAGATAGATTTGATAGATATATAATTTCCCAGACAGAGAATTACAAGACGTGCGGTCTGGGCCCCATGGTAAGGTTCCCAGAGGCAGTTGCGGTGCCAGGGGACGTGTATATGGCATGGATTTTAAGAACCGGGAGATGGAAAAGGATGCTTGGTCGGTCCTCCTACTTCAAATTTGGGGCACTGCGCGTGCAATCTACTGTGCCACCAGATATGAGTGGTGTGTTAAATAGTACTATTCTGATCAGTTTAATACCTGTTACGCCCCCTATCAGGGGACGTGTATATGGCATGGATTTTAGGAACCGGGAGATGGAAAAAGATGCTTGGTCGGTCCTCCTTCTTCAAATTTGGGGCACTGCGCGTGCAATCTACTGTGCCACCAGATATGAGTGGTGTGTTAAGTAGTACTATTCTGATCAGTTTAATACCTGTTACTCCCCCTATCGGGGGACGTGTATATGGCATGGATTTTAGGAACCGGGAGATGGAAAAAGATGCTTGGTCGGTCCTCCTACTTCAAATTTGGGGCACTGCGCGTGCAATCGTGGCTGGACTTTTAGCCGACGGACATTTGTCCGACGGACATTTGGCCGAAACACAAGTGGCTGTCACAAAACAGTCCAGCCACGAGATAGATAGATTTGATAGATAGATACATAGATTAGATAGATAGATCAATAGATGCAATATACATTTGATAGATACGATAGATAGATAGATAGATAGATTTGATAGATAAATAGATAGTTTATTTGATAGATAAATAGATAGTTATAACAGATATGAGTAGTGGCACTGTGGGCAAGTGGGCCTGGCACACACGCTGGCAGGCAGGCAGGCAACTGCAATTAGATTACACTAGCAGACTGATGTTTCACAGTCCAAAAATTTGTTTTTTTTTAAATTTACACTACTGTTTGTTACACCAGATATGAGTGGTGGCACTGGGCAAGTGGACCTGGCACACACGCTGGCAGGCAGGCAACTGCAATTAGATTACACTAGCAGACTGATGTTTCACAGTCAAATTTTTTTTTTTTTAAATTTACACTAATGTTACACCAGAAATGAGTGGTGGCACTGGGCAAGTGGGCACAGTATACGCTGTGAGCCTGGCACACACGCTGGCAGGCAGGCAACTGCAATTAGATTACACTAGCAGACTGATGTTTAACAGTCAAAAAAGTTTTTTTTTTTAAATTTACACTACTGTTACAACAGATATGAGTGGTGGCACTGTGGGCAAGTGGGCCTGGCACACACGCTGGCAGGCAGGCAACTGCAATTAGATTACACTAGCAGACTGATGTTTCACAGTCAAAAAAGTTTTTTTTTTTTAAATTTACACTACTGTTTGTTACACCAGATATGAGTGGTGGCACTGGGCAAGTGGGCCTGACACACATGCTGGCAGGCAGGCAACTGCAATTAGATTACACTAGCAGACTGATGTTTCACAGTCAAAAAAGTTTTTTTTTTTAAATTTACACTACTGTTACAACAGATATGAGTGGTGGCACTGGGGGCAAGTGGGCCTGGCACACACGCTGGCAGGCAGGTAACTGCAATTAGATTACACAAGCAGACTGATGTTTCACAGTCAAAATGTTTTATTTTTTTAATTTACACTAATGTTACAACAGATATGAGTGGTGGCACTGTAGGCAAGTGGGCACAGTATACGCTGTGAGCCTGGCACACACGCTGGCAGGCAATTGCAATTAGATTACACTAGCAGACTGATGTTTAACAGTCAAAAAAGTTTTTTTTTTTAAATTTACACTACTGTTACAACAGATATGAGTGGTGGCACTGTGGGCAAGTGGGCCTGGCACACACGCTGGCAGGCAGGCAACTGCAATTAGATTACACTAGCAGACTGATGTTTAACAGTCAAAAAAGTTTTTTTTTAAAAAAATGTACACTACTGTTACAACAGATATGAGTGGTGGCACTGTGGGCAAGTGGGCCTTGCACACACGCTGGCAGGCAGGCAACTGCAATTAGATTACACAAGCAGACTGATGTTTCACAGTCAAAAAAGTTTTTTTTTTTAAATTTACACTAATGTTACACCAGATATGAGTGGTGGCACTGGGCAAGTGGGCACAGTATATGCGGTAAGCCTGTCACACATGCTGGCAGGCAACTGCAATTAGATTACACTAGCAGACTGATGTTTCACAGTCAAAAAAGTTTTTTTTTTTAATTTAGACGTGGCACTGGGCAAGTGGGCACAGTATACGCTGTGAGCCTGGCACACACGCTGGCAGGCAGGCAACTGCAATTAGATTACACTAGCAGACTGATGTTTAACAGTCAAAAAAGTTTTTTTTTTTAAATTTACACTACTGTTACAACAGATATGAGTGGTGGCACTGTGGGCAAGTGGGCCTGGCACACACGCTGGCAGGCAGGCAACTGCAATTAGATTACACTAGCAGACTGATGTTTAACAGTCAAAAAAGTTTTTTTTTTTAAAAAATGTACACTACTGTTACAACAGATATGAGTGGTGGCACTGTGGGCAAGTGGGCCTTGCACACACGCTGGCAGGCAGGCAGGCAACTGCAATTAGATTACACAAGCAGACTGATGTTTCACAGTCAAAAAAGTTTTTTTTTTAAATTTACACTAATGTTACACCAGATATGAGTGGTGGCACTGGGCAAGTGGGCACAGTATATGCGGTAAGCCTGGCACACATGCTGGCAGGCAACTGCAATTAGATTACACTAGCAGACTGATGTTTCACAGTCAAAAAAGTTTTTTTTTAAATTTACACGTGGCACTGGGCAAGTGGGCACAGTATACGCTGTGAGCCTGGCACACACGCTGGCAGGCAGGCAACTGCAATTAGATTACACTAGCAGACTGATGTTTCACAGTCAAAAAAGTTTTTTTTTTTTTAAATTTACACTACTGTCACAACAGATATGAGTGGTGGCACTGTGGGCAAGTGGGCCTTGCACACACGCTGGCAGGCAGGCAGGCAACTGCAATTAGATCACACAAGCAGACTGATGTTTCACAGTCAAAAAAGTTTTTTTTTTTTTTAAATTTACACTAATGTTTCACCAGATATGAGTGGTGGCACTGGGCAAGTGGGCACAGTATACGCTGTGAGCCTGGCACATATGCTGGCAGGCAGGCAACTGCAATTAGATTACACTAGCAGACTGATGTTTCACAGTCAAAAAAGTTTTTTTTTTTTAATTTACACTACTGTTTGTTACACCAGATATGAGTGGTGGCACTGGGCAAGTGGGCCTGGCACACATGCTGGCAGGCAGGCAACTGCAATTAGATTACACTAGCAGACTGATGTTTAACAGTCCAAAAAGTTTTTTTTTTTTAAATTTACACTACTGTTACAACAGATATGAGTGGTGGCACTGTGGGCAAGTGGGCCTGGCACACATGCTGGCAGGCAGGCAACTGCAATTAGATTACACAAGCAGACTGATGTTTCACAGTCAAAATTTTTTATTTTTTTAATTTACACTAATGTTACAACAGATATGAGTGGTGGCACTGTGGGCAAGTGGGCACAGTATACGCTGTGAGCCTGGCACACACGCTGGCAGGCAGGCAACTGCAATTAGATTACACTAGCAGACTGATGTTTAACAGTCAAAAAAGTTTTTTTTTTTTAAATTTACACTACTGTTACAACAGATATGAGTGGTGGCACTGTGGGCAAGTGGGCCTGGCACACACGCTGGCAGGCAGGCAACTGCAATTAGATTATACTAGCAGACTGATGTTTAACAGTCAAAAAAGTTTTTTTTTAAAAAAATGTACACTACTGTTACAACAGATATGAGTGGTGGCACTGTGGGCAAGTGGGCCTTGCACACACGCTGGCAGGCAGGCAACTGCAATTAGATTACACAAGCAGACTGATGTTTCACAGTCAAAATAGTTTTTTTTTTAAATTTACACTAATGTTACACCAGATATGAGTGGTGGCACTGGGCAAGTGGGCACAGTATATGCTGTAAGCCTGGCACACACGCTGGCAGGCAGGCAGGCAACTGCAATTAGATTACACTAGCAGACTGATGTTTCACAGTCAAAAAAGTTTTTTTTTTTTTAAATTTACACTACTGTCACAACAGATATGAGTGGTGGCACTGTGGGCAAGTGGGCCTTGCACACACGCTGGCAGGCAGGCAGGCAGGCAGGCAACTGCAATTAGATCAGACAAGCAGACTGATGTTTCACAGTCAAAAAAGTTTTTTTTTTTTTTAAATTTACACTAATGTTTCACCAGATATGAGTGGTGGCACTGGGCAAGTGGGCACAGTGTACGCTGTGAGCCTGGCACACATGCTGGCAGGCAGGCAACTGCAATTAGATTACACTAGCAGACTGATGTTTCACAGTCAAAAAAGTTTTTTTTTTTTAAATTTACACTACTGTTTGTTACACCAGATATGAGTGGTGGCACTGGGCAAGTGGGCCTGGCACACAT